>NC_063044.1:75618921-75861420 GCF_018812025.1 Megalobrama amblycephala
TACACCATTAAACTATCAGTCAGTCTGTAAATGCTTCATCAATAACTGTTCATAGTTGAATCCCCTTGACTTCAGTCATGTCCAGTTTCTCTTCTTCTTCTTCTTCTTCTTCTTCCACACATGTTTCCTGCAGTGATTGTGATTATTGTTGAGATGGCAGTGTTTGCTGCTCCTACTGTGATTCTTCTTCAGATCATCTGTGCAAGAAGAGCTGGTGAGTTTGAGCTTCACACAATCTGATGATTCACACTCATCTGATCTGGAACAATCTGCAATCATGGTAAAAACACATACGAGAGGTCAGTCAATGCTTTTATTTTGCAGGGAGGAAGGACTCGCAGCACCCAGAGGAAATAGAGATGTCTACAATATTACAATAAAATACTGCTGAGTTTGGAGACCATCTGAAACAAGATTTAAAACAGTAAAAACTCACAGAGAATTGTTCATTGTTTGATTTTCTTCTTCTCAGAAAACAGAGAAAAACTCTCTGAAGAAATAGTGACACCATCAAGTTTAGATTAAATGTTGGATGATTGCTACTAATTTTCTTAAAGGGGTCATAAATTGAGAAATCAAATGTTCCTTTATCTATAGCCATATGAGAAGTCATTGTACTATAAAAACATCCTGTAAGTTTCAGAGCTCAAATCTTCCTTGTTAGTCCAGAAATAACGTTTATTGAACTGGTGCGTCACTGAGATGAGGAGAGAAGAGTGATACAGGATCACTGGATCACCAAACCTCCTGTTATGAATCTCTTACTGTATTTACATCAGGCTCTTAATTATGATCAGTGGGAGATTATTATGTTTTATTAACAAAGTTCAGGAGGAGCATATTCAAATGATCTACCCAATCAGCATAAGAGGAGGCCTATAAATACGTAGCCGACTCACCTATGTTCCTCGACAATTTTTTCTGCATCCCTCCACCACCCTGTCTCCTCACACTTGCCTGGTTACTATCTTAACCAAAGATACGGAGGAGTACACTTGGTTTGACCGACATTTCCCTAGACAGCATGCCAAATACACATACTTTTTATTCAATCTAATCATTTGTAAGTGTGAACTCGTGAAATGAATAAAGTTTGTTGAACAAATTCTCTCATGAGGCGTCTCTGTTTCTGTCTGGTGTTTGTGTGCAGTACGAGTGTTTCTCATGTGTATGTTTAGTGTGTTCAGCTCCTGTTCATGTAGGAAAAAAAACAGACAAGGGTATTCGGTTCCTCTTCTGTGAAGATATAATAACGAGAAGGCGATTGCAGAACCAAAAGTGGAAGAAAATCCAAGCAAACTCTGAATAGCAGCTCAACTCCTAGTAAGTCTTTATTTTTGGCAACAACTTGCTGTAATTTAGATGTATCGATTTATAGATATTATAAATTCACCACTCATTTCACCTCTAGAACTGAAATAAATAATTATTCATCAACAGCAAACACTGAAAATGTGTTGAATGAACTCTTTCAGTGGTACAGTACTAGAAAATATGATATTATAACGTAAGTCGATGAAAAAGCTTGTAGAGGAACTTTCATGTTGGCTTGAGAAAGTCTAGTCTGAAAGTAGTTTGAAGTGGTTTTAAAGTCTGAACGATTTAAGTGTGAAGGTTTTGAGTCCATGCTGTCATATCAGACATATAGTTTATAGGGTGTTCTGAGTTCTTTCAAGGGTGTTGCTACACAGTTGCTATGGTGTTCTGTGTGGTTGCTAGGCAGTTACTAGTGTGTTATGGGTGGTGATTCATTACGCATCATCGTTTCTTATTGGTTAGATCTGATCAACATGATTTATTTGAATCCTTCACCATGTGTCTTAATAATTTTTAAAGATGAATAAATGTACTTGTTTTCTGATCTGATATTCAGATCAACAGCACTCTTACTCATGTGATCTGGATTAAACATGATGAAAGCTGGAAGATCCAGACCTACAGGAGTAACATTTACTGACGATTGAGTGGTAAGATCCTCAGAGATCCATCAAAACAATAGAAGAATGGAAAGAGTGTGTCAGCAAAGGTGGCTGTGAATGTGACTAGATGTGTGTTAGTTACAGGATCAGAGAATGACACCGTTCCTCCATCATAGTCCAGATTCACTCTCACACGATCAAGCTTACGTTTAACAAGAAAACCACATGGTTCATCCAGTCCTTCCACATCATACTCCACACTCCAGACATCAGTGTCGAAGAAATCACATCCCTTCCTCTGGTTTGATGCTGTAGTTACTCCAAGAATCCAGTCTGAACTTTCTTTAACCTCTATATCCCAGCAGTGTGTTCCTGAGTTAAACCCCTCTGAACCCAGAACACAGGGATAACGGTCAAATCTCTCTGGATTATCAGGAAGAGGTTGATCGTTCTCGCTGTATCTCACACTGGTCAGATCATCAGACAGGACGAGATCTGGATGAGCAGTGTTTGGATCCAGAATCACAGGAGCTGATGAGACACAATCAACAGATGATTTTATTCTGATGTTCATATAATGATCAAGAGTGAACCAACACAGATTATTATGAATTATGACACTCGTCCTGTTGATCAGACATTTTCCTCTGATCACTGTCAGTGCTGTCATTGGTTTCACACTCATTTTCATCTATCTATCTATCTATCTATCTATCTATCTATCTATCTGTTTGTATCATGAAGCACCTTTAACTTTAGTTCTAACGGGTGTGGAACGACATGACGGTGAATACTATTTGACCAAGATGGCGCCTGTGTTGGCATGCCGTCAGTTGCGCCTCTGTCTGCTAGTTTGGCTGTTTGTTTGGTTCTCAAACTATGGTGCCTTTGTGGTTTATGATCGCCAGTCTCTCTTAGATATTAGATCAACATTTTTTAACTTTTACAAGTCAGATGTGGAGTGTGTCTTTAACAAACCATATGGGAGTGTTAAAACGGACATTCCGGAGTGTATTTGCCGCTGGCCTCTAAGCAACCCACGGAGGAAGCGCAGGAGGAAATGCGGGTCTTGGGGATGTTGTACGATCAAGTTGAAAGCCTGTCTCCATGCGGGCTGTATCCCAAGCCCCTTTCGCGAGCCGCTCTATGGCGACTCCGTGGTCTGGCGTCTCCTGGATCAGGCTCACCGGTGGTTTTGACCTGTTCTTCCCATGTTCCCGCCCTCCGTCCCTCAGGCTGGCCTTCCTCGGACCGGCTGTCTTCTCTGAAGAGCTGGAGCAGTATGCTGGTATCTTCTATCTCCTATGTCACTCTCCTCTGGAGTTGTCCACCCAGTATGGTTTTAATCAATGCTCGTTCAGCGGTAAACATAACTTTTCTGCTGAATGACTTTTTCTCTTTGCATAATTTGGATTTTATGTTCACTGAGGCTTCTTGAGTAATCCTTGATCACTGAATCATGGATTAAGGATGGCGATCTAGTCCCGATTGACTGTACATTTTTTAACTCGTTTTTTTTTATTGGTGGGCGATTTTAACATTCATGTTAGTGACTGTGATGAAAAACTCTCATCGTACGCAATGTCGCACCGTCCCTGTGGATATTTACACCAGCTCTGAAGCCCAACTTCTCCATCTTGACTGGAATGGTCCTGTATGTTTATGGGTGATCTACCATCTGCCACACTCAGTTAAGGACTTTCTACAGAAATTCACTGATTTTACTGGTAACATTGTTATTAAATTTGACCGTTTTTTTCATTGGTGGGCGATTTTAGACACTCTGTCAAGGGAATTTCTTAATATAATTGATGCTTTTAACCTGATACAGTGGGTTAAAAATCCCACTCATATCCACAGTCATACTTTGGACCTTGTTCTTTCATACGGGGTCGATATTTCTGATATTACAGTTTCTGATTATATGCTCTCTGACCACATGCCCATTTTATTTTCCATGTCTCTTCCCGGTCTTCTACATGCTTACCCCTAGCGGTCGTAACACTCTACTAAAGTGTCATCTATTACCCGGGTTTATTCTCCCTAGTTCATTCTCTCTAGTTCAGGGAAAATTTTAGTCAGTGCTTTAATAAGTCCTGTTCTCATCTATTCCTGGACTCCCCGCTAGAGGACCTGGATGCGGATGGACATCTGAGTCTGTTAAAAGTCCTGTGTGATGAGGTGCTGACGGGGAACAGGTGTGTGTTCAGCTGATGGTGGAGTGAGTGCAGGTGAGGGTGATGGGAGATGGAGTCTTTGGAAACCAGGACAGACGGCGACTGTGACAGTACCTCCCCCTCCCGGTAGGCTCGTCCACGCGCCATGGATGGAACAACCGGGGAGGTGGGTGGGCGCCCTGTAGACCTACAAGCAGGTCAGGGTGGAGGTGCAGACAGGTACGGAGGTTTCCAGGTCGGGTCTAGGAGCTCTGGTCGGGAGCCCTGGGGAGCCATGGTGGTGAGGCCTCTGTGGCCTTGGCCGCTATGACCACATTTCTTTGGGAGGATCTGCGGGCTTGTGGGCTGGAGCGGGCTCGTGGGCTGGAGCCGGCTCTTGGACTGGAGCTGACTCTGCGACTGGAGCAGAGTCTGGAACTGATTGAGGATTTAGGCGTGGCGGCGGCCATCTTGACTAACGGCTCATGCGTGGCGGTGGCCATCTTGACTGAGGGCTCATGCATGGCGGCGGCCATTTTGACTGAGGGCTCAGGTGTGGTGGCGGCCATCTTGCAACAAGGCTTTGGGATGGCGGCCATCTTTATCACTGGACTGACGACTTGGGGAAGTGCAGGACAGACGGAGACTGTGACATCAAGACCTAAAGTCTTGTTTTCTGTAATTAGTTCTGTTGTTAATCCCCCGGCCAGTACTATGTCTGTTGCCTCTGTTGCTCTTTGTGAAATCTTCTTGAGGTTTTTTAAGGAAAAAGTAGTTAAACTAGGGCTGGTAACTCATATTCCCCCTTCTGAGCTGCCTCTCCCCCGGAGTTGTCTGCATCTTGGGACGTCTTTGAACCTGTCTCCCTTCAGTCACTCACAGACACTATTGCCAAGTTGAAACCATCATTTTCTTCATATGATGTTATCCACCCTAGGTTTTTAAAGCAAACTGCTGATTCGGTTGGACCAGGTCTAGTGTCCTTTTCAAATAAATGTCTTTCAACTGGGGTGGTTCCTGCTCATCTGAAAGTGGCTACTGTCACACCACTCCTCAAGAAGCCTTCACTTGATCTGTCAGTGTTAAAAAATTATCACCCTATTTCTGTTTTACCATTTATTTCCAAGTTTTTGGAAAATATTGTGTTTTTCCAACTTCAATCTTTCCTTGCTGTAAATAATCTGTTTGAACACTTTCAGTCTGGTTTTAAGGCTGCCTACAGTACTAAATCTGCTCTTTTGAGAGGGTTAAACCACATCTTTTTATCCACTCATATGGGTGACTCTGTGGTCCTCGTTCTTTTAGATTTATCAGCTGCTTTCGACATTATTAACCATTCTGTATTAATCAATAAACTGAAATCTTGGATGGGTCTCTCTGGGACAGTTCTAAAGTGGTTCCAGTCATTTTGATCTGACAGGAAATATGTGATTAGGCTAGGAGAATTTTTATCTTCCACTGCTTCTCTCTGCTGTGGCCTTCCGCAAGGCTCTATTTTGGCCCCCTCCCTATTTTCATTATACAGGTGCTGGTCATATAATTAGAATATCATCAAAAAGTTGATTTATTTCACTAATTCCATTCAAAAAGTGAAACTTGTATATTATATTAATCCATTACACACAGACTGATATATTTCAAATGTTTATTTCTTTTAATTATGATGATTATAACTGACAACTAAGGACGATCCCAAATTCAGTATCTCAGAAAATTAGAATATTACTTAAGACCAATACAAAGAAAGGATTTTTAGAAATCTTGGCCAACTGAAAAGTATGAATATGAAAAGTATGAGCATGTACAGCACTCAATACTTAGTTGGGGCTCCTTTTGCCTGAATTACTGCAGCAATGTGGCGTGGCATGGAGTCGATCAGTCTGTGGCACTGCTCAGGTGTTATGAGAGCCCAGGTTGCTCTGATGGTGGCCTTCAGCTCTTCTGCATTGTTGGGTCTGGCATATCGCATCTTCCTCTTCACAATACCCCATAGATTTTCTATGGGGTTAAGGTCAGGCGAGTTTGCTGGCCAATTAAGAACAGGTATACCATGGTCCTTAAACCAGGTACTGGTAGCTTTGGCACTGTGTGCAGGTGCCAAGTCCTGTTGGAAAATGAAATCTGCATCTCCATAAAGTTGGTCAGCAGCAGGAAGCATGAAGTGCTCTAAAACTTCCTGGTATATGGCTGCATTGACCTTGGACCTCAGAAAACACAGTGGACCAACACCAGCAGATGACATGGCACCCCAAACCATCACTGACTGTGGAAACTTTACACTGGACCTCAAGCAACGTGGATTGTGTGCCTCTCCTCTCTTCCTCCAGACTCTGGGACCCTGATTTCCAGAGGAAATGCAAAATTTACTTTCATCAGAGAACATAACTTTGGACCACTCAGCAGCAGTCCAGTCCTTTTTGTCTTTAGCCCAGGCGAGACGCTTCTGACGCTGTCTGTTGTTCAAGAGTGGCTTGACACAAGGAATGCGACAGCTGAAACCCATGTCTTGCATACGTCTGTGCGTAGTGGTTCTTGAAGCACTGACTCCAGCTGCAGTCCACTCTTTGTGAATCTCCCCCACATTTTTGAATGGGTTTTTGTTTCCCAGTCCTCTCCAGGGTGCGGTTATCCCTATTGCTTGTACACTTTTTTCTACCACATCTTTTCCTTCCCTTCGCCTCTCTATTAATGTGCTTGGACACAGAGCTCTGTGAACAGCCAGCCTCTTTTGCAATGACCTTTTGTGTCTTGCCCTCCTTGTGCAAGGTGTCAATGGTCGTCTTTTGGACAACTGTCAAGTCAGCAGTCTTCCCCATGATTGTGTAGCCTACAGAACTAGACTGAGAGACCATTTAAAGGCCTTTGCGGGTGTTTTGAGTTAATTAGCTGATTAGAGTGTGGCACCAGGTGTCTTCAATATTGAACTTTTTCACAATATTCTAATTTTCTGAGATACTGAATTTGGGATTTTCCTTAGTTGTCAGTTATAATCATCAAAATGAAAAGAAATAAACATTTGGAATATATCAGTCTGTGTGTAATGAATGAATATAATATACAAGTTTCACTTTTTGAATGGAATTAGTGAAATAAATCAACTTTTTGATGATATTCTAATTATATGACCAGCACCTGTATATGTTGCCTCTGGGATCTATTTTTAGGAAACATGGAGTGTTGTTTCACTTTTATGGCGATGATCCTCAAGTCTATCTACCTTTCAGGAACTGGTCATGACTGCTGTTTTATCCTGTCTAGAGGAGGTTAAATCCTGGTTATCTCAAAAATGTATATCCTTAAATGAAGAGAAAACTGAAGTAATTGTTTTTGGCCCTTCAGAACATATGAAAGCATTTAATTTTGACCTGGGATCCCTATCGGCTTTTAGGTCTTCACAGGTACGTAATCTGGGTGTTATTTTAGATGACTCATTAAAATTTGATAAACAAATATCCACTGTGATTGGGTACAGTTTTCATCAGCTCCGTATACTTGCAAAAATTAAACATTTCCTCACTGTTAAGACCCTAGAGATGGCGGTGCATGCTTTTATTACGTCATATCTCGATTACTGTAACTCATTATACTGTGGCATTTCTAAAGCTCAAATTGCCCGTCTTCAACTGGTCCAAATGCTGCCTCTAGATTTCTTCTAGAAAAAAGAAAAAAAGGGATCACGCCACTCCGCTTTTTAAGGCCCTTCATTGGTTGCCTGCTCAATTTAGAATACATTTTAAAATCGTATTATTTGTTTTTAAATCTTTACACAATCAAGCACCGGCTACCTATCTGAATTGCTGCATCAGTACATCCCCTCGAGAAGCCTAAGATCTGGTGAACAGAACCTTCTCTTAATCCCTCACTCCAGACTTAAGTGTAGAGGTGCCCGTGCCTTCTCAGTAATCGGTCCTCTCCTCTGGAATGACTTGCCAGTGGAGATTCGAATAGCCCCTAGTCTGACCATTTTTAAGTCTCTTCTAAAAACCCATCTGTTTTCATTGGCCTATTAGGTTTTAAATTCCTGCCTATTATATTTTCTATTTTTTGGTGAATTTTATTTATTTATTTATTTTATTCTGGTTCTTAGTTTTGTGTACTCTTATTACTCTTATGATGCTGTTTCTCTTGTGAAGCACTTTGGTCAGCCTTGTGGCTGTTTTAAATGTGCTATATAAATAAAGTAAACTTGAAACTTGAACTTTAACTCTCCACCATCCCTCATTTCCAGCTCAGATCTTCTGCAGTCAGACTCACTGTTTTGGACGATGTCCTGCATCTTCTTCCAGACTCTGAACGGCAGGTTGCCCAAGTAACGTGGCACATGAATCAAAGCTCCAGAAGCCATCTGTGGATCTGGCTGTGAGCTCTGGACTCTGGAAGAACATTCAGGAGTCAGAACTGCAGTGGCTTTGGATCAGAACCAGAGAGACCAGAGACAGGAGCAGATCACTCACCTTTCCACTGAGACTGGAAACTCCTGCAGAACAAACACACCATTTATCATCAAGAACTCAATCAATGAACCAATGATCAACCAATGATCTGAAATCAGACCTTCAGAAAGCAGACGTCATTGGCTTTCATCATCTCCTCCATGTCTTTGATTGTGTGTGAAAGAGCTGAGATGTGTCTGTTCATCTCCTCCAGCTTCTCCTTCATCATCTGCTTCTTCTGCTCCTCTTCCTCCCTCAGAGCAGTGATTGTAGCTTCTTCTTCATCTCTGAGAAACTGATGAAGCTTCTCAAACTGCTGTTTAATCTGGCGCTCTGTGTGCTCAGCTTGAGACTGAAATCAGATCACATTCACTTCAATTATCTCAATCAACACACATCAACACTTCACATCATTAATATCAGAGATACCCTCAGATACCGACATATAACGGATCCAGAAGCAGATTGATGCTCGTCATTTACAGAAATAATAAACTGGAATCCATTATATTAAATATATCAGATCATAACTGTATATAGTGATCCTACAGCTGTAATGAAAATGACTGATTCTGTTTCCTCACCTTGATGTGTTGAACTGTTTCCTCAAACTCTCCTTTCATTTCTTCATTGTGTTGAAGTTTCTCTTGTAAGGACTCCAGTGCTGTATTGAGCTCCTCCTAGAATTGAACAACAACACATAAAACACCAGATTACAGTTAAGAGAAGAAAAGACAGTGATATGATCATATAATGCTGTGAAAAAGTATTTGCTTCATCCTGATCTGTTTTTGTGAACATCTCAAACTAAACTGATTCAGCAATTAAAATCTACTATAAAACAAAGGCAACCTGAGTGAACACAAAGTACAGTTTGTAAATGACAATGTTATTTATTGAAGTAAAGTTATCCAATACCAACTGGATCTGTGTGAAAATGTATTTGGGTAATGCATATAACTTTCCATAACAAGTTAAGTAACACAATTAGTTACTTTCATAGGAAGCAGGAACATCACTAGAGGGACAGAAGGTGGTGATGTTTCTAGGGGCCTCCCTCCAAATTATCTCTTTACATGTGAAACAAGAGTCATTTGTCTTACCTTATATGATGAAACCACTTCACTGATGGGTCTGAATTTATGATTGTCATGTTTCTGTGAATCTCTGCACACTAAACACACAGGCTGTTTGTCCTCCAGACAGAAGAGTTTGAGTTTCTCACTGTGTAAACTGCAGATCTCCTCAGATCCTGATGAACGCCTCTCATTTCTCTCCTTCAGAAACGACTCACACAAGTTCTTTAATGCCAGATTAACTGGAGGTTTATCTCTTGAGGATTTTCTCCTGCAGACAGGACACTCCTGAGTTTTCTTGGTTCTCCAGAACTGTTGAAGACACTCTTTACAGAAACTGTGACTACATGACAGAAGAACAGGATCCTTGAAGATTTCATGACATACAGGACAAATATAATCATCTTCAGCTGCTGAAGCCATTTTCACTGTTTGATCTGTTTAGAAACAAATGTCTCAAAAATCCTTCTGTAAAGTTTTCTCTTCGTTCTCCACTGATCGCTGATTCTTTATTGATTTTGTCGAGAAAGTCAGTAAGACAGAAAAGAGAAATAATGAGTCTGACTTTTCCTAAACAAAGTGTTTTCAAAATGAACTTACATTGAAACATACAAATATTATGCTGTAAACCCTTTAGATAAAACACAAAAGAACAATAAAAATTATTTATTTCTCTTTATTTGTCTCAGAGTTTCTCAGGGTCTGTCATGGTCAAATGTTTGTCAGAATGATTTCTTCTCATGCTGAAGTTCGGTAATAAACTCTCGTCTGTTTATCGAGCTGATTGTCAGTGTTTGAGAACCGAACAGATTAACAGATTAAAGTCCTCCATAAACAGGAGAAACGGAGATGTGACAAAAGTTAGTGGTCTCTCTTTATGTAGTATTTCTGGTTAACTGTGATAAATACTCACTTCATTAAAGACATTTCTGAACAAATAGTATTTCAATCTACATTCAGCCACATCACTGTTTCTCAGACAACATCACCAGAATAATTATGTTTGTATGTGTGATCATGCAGCTACTGCCCTTATGGATTATTAAAGAAATTAAAGATCCATCTTTAATCGTTGAAACATTCTACAGAAGCACCTTGTTGTATTATTATTAAGATAGATGTCATGTGTGCATGTGTGATTGAGTCGCTGTAGATGATCAGTGATCGCAGAGCTTTCAGTGAGGGCGGGGCTGCAGCACGAGCGGAAATAACGCATCGTGACGTCATCGTCCACACAAACTGACGAAAACACGAGCAGAAATAACGCGTCGTGACGTCATCATCCGCACAAACTGACGAAAACACGAGCGGAAATAACGCATCATGACGTCATCATCTGTCTTAAACCCCGGGAAACAGTGTGAAATGATGACAAACAGCCCAGGATGAAGGGTTTTACAGTCAGTTTAGTGTAACCTTTCACAATATCATCCAGCAATCCTCATCCATAATGGATTATACAGCATCTGCTTTCAGACTGTTGTTTTTTAACCTCACTAAAGACAGCAAAGCTGTGACAGGATTAATTTATTTAATTAAAGAATATTACACACGTTTTATTTTTTATTAAATGTATGTTTTAAATACATGTTTTTGTCTTCTCAATATTCTAATTTCAAGCAAACTAGTGAACAATAATGAGATGGTTATTTAAAGGTTGGTTAGTTAGTACAGCTGGTTAAACTGGACTCTTACCTGATCTGTTCTCCGTGTCTCACCAACGCCTTGAAGATTTCGAAACTGAAACTGACGAGCACGAATAAAGCGCGCGCGCGCGCCCCCGTATGGACTCGATGTCCTGACAGGCTGGAGCTCGTGCATCCTCCACAAACACAATCATTTACCATGACGATGATTAATTAACACACTGACCCACGGCCGCTCCTACTGAATAAAATACTCTGCAGTGAGTCTGCGCAGAGCCGGTGTTCTGAAATATTCCGTGGTGACACTGGGCGGAGCTCACATGAATATTCACGAGTTTACTGTTTTGTGTTAAAATATTTGTGCATGCTCCTTGGCTTACATTAAAGGTAATTAGCCTATGTTTCAGCGTTGAACGAAGTGAAGCGTATATTCTAACTGTTACTGATGCACAATAGTTTATATGTGTGTTAGCCATGTTTAATATGAACACAGCCAATGATTTGTCAGAGGTGTCCTTAGGATATTAAATGATCCAATAGCATTTAATTAGCCTATTTTTGTTGTTTCTGTTTTACATTGAGAGTCTTTAACGCATATTGTTTTAAATGTTTGCCGAAATGTATGGCAGCACAATTATTATTCTACACTAATAAATTTGGTCTTTTAAAGTCACTGTCGTACATTAAGTCACGTTAAGAGTTTTCTTTATGGGAGGAAAATGCTTAATGTGAAATCTTATTGTGGGCTCATCTGCTTTTCTGTACAAAATATGCTTTATTAGCAGTTGTTTACTAAGTTCGGTTTGTTAACACTGTCTTATTAAATTAAGCTTTTTCCACGTAAAGCATTCTAGAACGTCATATGAACATTTGTAAATAAAACCACCATTAGTAACTTTTAGTTTTTGATGAGAAGTATGCATTAATTCATGCATATCAAAAACATAAACATAACAGAAACCTAACATTCTCATTGTGTTTTAATAATATCAAATCAGTGGTGTAATCACTAAATTAAGTTATATCACATGACACAGTGTAACCTAAAAAAACTATTGAGCATACATTAACATTTATTAAAAAGAATCTTAACTTCAAGTTACATATACAGTTCGAAAAATGTTTTAACCTGCAATATGGACAATATTTACTGTGAGTTTTTCAAGTCGCATGAATCAAATACAGTTTTAGTGAGAATTAAAATATGAAACGGTAATACCAACCATCAGGTATTTTATCTTGGCTTATCAAACTGGTAATCATTTTGTCCTTACCATCTTGAGGCCCCCTAATGGGCTCCGGCCCCCTGGTGGAGAACCACTGAACTACAGCATGAATGCTTGTATATACATTTTAGCCACAAATGCAAATTAGACTTTTGTGAAACAGTGACACATGAGTAAGCCTTTATTTTAAAACTGCACATTCAATGTTACAGATGTGCTGAATGTTTTGAACTAAATGAGTTTATCCAGCTTGCCCTTCCATGTTTCATGTTGCTGCAGAGGAGGTGAATTCTGAACAACTATTCTGCTTCAATGTATATCTTTTGACTGATTTATAATCAAGTTATTAACCAACATTAAATTATTTGAATGACTTCTTCAACGTATGTTAAAGCATTTATTTTCCTTTTCATCTTCAAGCACTAGAGAATAATGATGAATATTGTCTGTACTTCTCACCAGAACTAGAACATGTTATCAGTGTGTTTTGAGAATCCTTCCTGTTTATAGTTGGAGCCTGAACCAACGTCAAACTTAAAGTAGTTGTGTATCAGTGTATGTGCGTTTGTTTTCTGTGTAGGTCCTTTAGTGGTAATGATGGACAACTGGCTTTCTCTAGAGACCTGCAGACACCTGTTCATGACTTAACAGATCTCCCTGTGCCTAAATCTAGGGTCTGAGCATCAGAATCGTGATGGATGGAGATATGCTTCTGTCTATCAGTCTGTGTGGAAGATTACTAATTTTGTCTTATTTTAAATCAGATTCATTAACCTGAAGTAATGATGTAGTTAGTTGACTCTGTTAGAGTATAATTGTTGTGGAAATGTGAATGTATATAGAGTGGCCTACGAACTCCTTGGGCTTCTGCTGATGAAACTGCAAACTATTCTTCAGTAAAATTTCTTCGATTGATTGCACTTCTGACTCCTGGTCTTTCATTCATCATATCTGGTCTCAGGTCCTGAACTGTTTATGCCCAACAATTCAATATCCCCAACAATATGTGATGAATCCATAGAAGGTATTTGGAAATATGAGTGTATCTTGTACGGTATTCTCCATTCGACTCATTGTAATAAGACACAATTCCCTGTGCAACATCTCCACAAACAAGTGCACCTCCAGAATCTCCCTGTGGATGATATCATTGATTACTGTATATCCAGCATGCACTAACAATACACCATAGATAAGAATTTGTAAGCAGTGCCACTTGATCTACCTCTGCTGTGCCAGTTGTTCCCTCGCTGCATAGAGTGTCATTTGTCACACAGTTTTTAGAATCTATCAGAGTAACGTTTGCTTCTTTGAGGACACGTGATGGAGACCCATGTCCGTATTCCTCCAAGCCCCAACCCATGACCATGCAATCCTTCAGGATTTCTCCATTCTCAGTTTTTGGCAAGGTGATAGTATTCACAGTTTCGTTCAAAGTTGCTGGAGTTTTAAGCTGAAAGGGAATGTGTAAAAGTCCTGCATTTCTTCCAAACTTTTTCTGAATTTTAAAGAATGCATTCAGTACAAGTGATTAGATTCAGCCAAATTATATTCTGTAAACATCTACTTATTTTTTCAAGACGTGATTCTAATTAAATGTTTTTATAAACGTTATATATTACCTTTAGAAGCATGATGTCATAACCTGGAGTGTTCCTATAGAATTCTGGATGTGGAATTGGATGTACCGCTACACTGTCCGGTAAAAGTTTGGTGTCATTGACGCCCAAATACACCACAAGATGACTAAAGATGACCAAAAAAAAGGCCAGATTTACAAAAATATATATTTACAATTTAAAGACATACTGCCACTTTGGATATCAAAAGTCACTTTTTTGTTGATTTTGTTTTCATACAATTGTGGATTTTGAGGCACGTTGTAAACCCTTTCTAATTAAATTCCAGAATATGATAGTTAATTTCACCTACCGTCCGCAGTGGGCAGCTGTCATCACAAAATCCTCTTTTATCAAAAAACCACCACATACTCGTTCAGATACAGGGTCACGAATGTAGACCATGTAGGGCCGACTGTGTGGAACGGAGACATTACCGCCAACGATGGAGAAACCTGAAAAAAGATCAGAGTCTATGAAGCAATTCAACAGCATATTCTGAGAAACAACCTTCTGTAGTTACTGAAGCAGATTAGATGTGGTCACCTGGAGCGCAGAAACGTAACAGCAGCAGACCAGTCATAAGCCAAAGGACGCTCATTGTAGACAGCTCAGTCACACTCAGTACGCACCACACAAATGTTGTCTCCTGCTTTTATACAGATTCAAGGGACCCACACCCGGAAGTTCATGTAGAAGCTGCAGCTTGCTCTGCATCCAGATCAGTTTCACTGATGTAAAAGCATTTACGTTAGAGACTGTTATAGGAAGAGCTGATCACAGGTCAGTGATTATCATCAGCTTCCGCTGTTTTACACTTTGGTGATAATATCAGAAAGTGCACTAGAGACAGTATTTATAGTTGTGAGAATTTTAGCATCTGTAATTTGAGCAACTTTTGGTACCTTGTTTACCATACTTTATCAGGTACAAATTCTACAAACCCCTTTGACCCCAGAAAAGCCTTCATTTATTGTGGTATGGATTCAGCATATATATATATATATATATATATATATATATATATATATATATATATATATATATATTTAGAAATTCTAGTTTCTGTTGGCATGGTGATGTGAATCTGTCCAGCGGTTTCCCGGACAGGGTTTAAATGAATCTAGAATAGTTAATCATGGCTTTAAAAATGGTTTCACAGATTATGTACAGATTACTAACACCTGGACTAAGCCCAGATGATGCCCTTCCTCCTATACTCTGAACTAGACTGTCACAGACACGTCAGGCTCCACCATGCACCAATCACAACGCACTCAATCACTGGAGTACTGATCACCGCCACCTGCACTTCATTATCACTCTCATCAACACCACCATAAAGAGCACTCACACGCAGCACTCTATGTCCGGTCTCGTTTTGCTATACTTACATGTATGCTTACCTCAAGGACTCCCCGCTCTCTACTTACCTGTCTCCTGTGCATCCCGATCTCCCAGTGTGTTCTGCATCTCAGTGTGAGTGCTCCCTCGTCTCCTACGTTCTCCAGCTCCAGCGATCTCAAATACCCTTCTTCCTGTAACCACAAAGGACTGTAATTATTACCATTCATCTCTACCAACATCTCTATCATCATCACTTCACTCCTGCACTGCCATCTATGCTCACTGGTTTCAATAAAGACTACTTACCTGTATTTCATCTGTGTCCGACCCCTCTGTACCATAACAGAAGACCGGACCAAAACCGCTGAACCAGTATGAGCCAACAGGATCCCTTCCAAGCACTTGTGGATGACTCTCACCGTCAATCCACCACTGTCATCCACAAACACCTCTCCTTCACCGGCACCAGCAGTCACCACTGTCAACACGGTCCCATCTCCTACTCCACCTGTTTACGCCAGTCCCATGGCCAAACCAGCGCCCTATTCAGGATCGGCGGAGGACTGCAGCGGTTTCCTTCTGCAGTGTGAACTGGTCCTGGAGATGCAGCCGCACCTGTACCCGAACAACACAGCCAAAATAGCGTTCCTCATTTCCCAACTTAGCGGCAAAGCATTAAAATGGGCTGACTCCATCTGGTCACAACATGGTGCTATTACTTGTATTCTGCCTTTATTTCCCACTTCCGGGAGGTTTTCGGGAAACCCATCACTGACTCATCTGCTGGTGAGAAACTCTATAATCTCAAACAAGGTTCTATGTCTATTTATGATTATGCTTTGCAATTCAGAACGCTGGCTGCCGTAAGTGGATGGAATGAACAAGCTTTGATCACTACCTACCGCCAAGGATTGGAGCCTCGGGTGCGGCTGCATCTCACTGCATACGAGGATTCCATCGGCCTAGAGAAATTCATCCAGCTTTCCATCCGCTGCGCCACTCGTATGCAAGCGTGTCTTCAAGAACACCAGGGCCAGTAATTTTCCACCTCACTCCTCTGCCGGTCCGAACCCGTCAGCTCCCCAGAACCAGCCCACGAACCCATGGAAGTGGAGAACTCCCGTCTCAGCCCTGCTGAGCGACAATGTCGGCTGACCCTGAACCTCTGTCTTTACTGTGGCACGCCGGGGCATGCCATCTCTGCATGCCCCACACGACCACCTCGTCCCATGGTGAGTGCCATTCTTCCTTCAACTCAGAAAATGAAACCACTCACCACTGTTGTCAATCTTACTGCTGCTGGTACTTCACTTACAGTGGTGGCGCTCCTCGACTCAGGGTCAGCCGGCAACTTCATCTCCGGCGCCCTCTGCCGGCAACTCTGTCTCAAGACTATCTCCCCGACTATCTACCAGATCAGTTCCATAACTGCACGACCGCTCAGCCGTAAGCAAGTCCGTCGTGTGGTAGGACCCATCCAGCTACGAGTTGGACTTCTTCACATCGAGGATATACATCTGCTGGTTCTGGAGGATTCCACTGCTGACGTGGTTCTAGGGTGCCCCTGGTTGGAGCGGCATAATCCTTCCATCTCCTGGAGAACTTGCGAAATCTTGAAGTGGGGTGAAACCTGTTTCTCAAATTGCTTCTCTGAACTTCCCATTCCACGAGCTCCATCCAAAGATCTGTCAGTCTGCGCTACATCCATCGAGAGTCCAGTGGAGAAACGCGCCATCGACATCCCTAAGTGTTACGTCCCCTTCAGTTATGTTTTCTGCCTACATAGAGCCTCTAAGCTGCCTCCACACCGGCCATGGGACTGTGCCATCGATCTGCTTCCAGGTGAGCCAGTGCCAAAAGGGAAAATATACCCTTTATCCATCCCGGAGGAGAAGGCCATGGAGGAGTACATCAAGGAGGCCCTCGATCAAGGTTATATCCGCCCATCAACGTCCCCTGCTGCTTCAAGCTTCTTCTTCGTGGCAAAGAAGGACGGAGGCTTGAGGCCCTGCATCGATTATCGTTCACTCAACAAGATAACTGTGAAATTCCGTTACCCCCTTCTTCTCGTCCCAGCAGCCCTGGAACATCTCCGTGGTGCCACTGTGTTCACGAAGCTGGACCTCCGCAGCGCGTACAACCTCATCCAGATACGTGAGGGGGACGAGTGGAAGACCGCCTTCATCACACCCACCGGCCACTACGAGTACCTCGTCATGCCGTATGGCCTGGTCAACGCCCCCTCCGTATTCCAGGATTTCATCCGTGAGGTGCTCCGGGAGTTCCTCAACCGGTTCGTTTTGGTGTACATCAATAACATCCTCATATACTCCCGGAGCCTGGCCGAACATCGCCAACACGTTGCGGAGGTCCTCACCCGTCTTCGACAGTTCCATCTGTTCCTGAAAGCTGAGAAATGCTCCTTCCATCAGTCTTCAGTACATTTCCTAGGATATGTCATCGACCACAGTGGCATCCGGATGGACGAGAGGAAGGTGGAGTCCATCACCAACTGGCCAGAACCTTCCACCATAAAAGAACTACAACGATTCCTGGGATTTGCTAACTTTTACCGCCGTTTCATCAAGAACTACAGCTCCATCACTCATCCTCTCACCAGCCTCCTACGCCATAAGCCCAAGTCTCTGTCCTGGACCCCAGCTGCCACCAACGCTTTCAACCTCCTCAAGGAAGCCTTCACCACCGCTCCCCTCCTCGTCCACCCCAATCCAGAGCTGCCTTCATAGTGGAAGTGGACGCCTCTACCACCGGAGTGGGAGCGGTACTCTCACAGCAGCAGGGGACCCCAAGCAGACTCCATCCTTGCACCTTCTTCTCCCGCAAACTCAACCCGGTGGAAGTCAACTACGACATTGGTGACAGAGAACTTCTTGCCGTGAAGCTAGCCTTGGAAGAGTGGAGGCATTGGTTGGAGGGAGCTAAACATCCTTTCCTGGTCCTTACTGATCAGTAGTTTCCATGGCAGTGGTTAGACCTTTCAGAGGGATTAGACGACATGACTTGGAGAAACGGTCGATGATAACCAGGATGCAGGTATGCCCATGAGATGCTGGAAGGTCGGTGATGAAATCAACTCATAGGTGTGACCAGGGTCGATTTGGAACGGGCAGAGGAAGGAGCTTGCCGGATGGTAGATGGCGTGAGCTCTTCAAGATGGCGCACTCCCTGCAGTCCTGCACGTACCTTCTGACATCTGCCGCCATGTTTGGCCACCAGAAGCGTTCTTTTAGCAACGAGAGGGTTCCATTGACCCCCGGGTGACCAGTGCCAAGTGACGTGTGGGCTGAGTGAATGGTTGGAGTGCGTCGTGTCCTGGTAAACTTGGGAACTTGGAATGATCGGTTCAGGTTCTTCAGATCTTTCTTCAGGAGCATGGAGACGGGAGAGGGCATCAGCTTTCACATTCTTTGAACCTGGACGATAGGCAGTGATGGGAATAACGGCGTTATAAATAACGCGCGTTACTAACGCCGTTACTTTTTTCAGTAACGAGTAATCAAACGAATTACTTTTCATCCGAGTAACTGTTATTCAACCATGTGTTCTGGTACTTCGGTATTCCTGAGGATATTGTGTCCGATAGAGGACCGCAGTTCATTTCTCGTGTATGGAAGGCTTTCCACTCGCTGTCAGTTTAACATCTGGATACCACCCACAGTCGAACGGGCAGACAGAAAGGAAAATCCAGGAGATCGGCTGCTTCCTCCGTACCTTCTGTCATGACCACCAGAACTCTTGGAACCAGTACTTGGGTTGGGCCGAGTACGCACAGAACTCCCTGCGGCAACCGACTACAGGACTCACTCCCTTCCAGTGCATACTCGGTTACCAACCCCCACTGTTCCCCTGGAACGGGGAACCATTGGACGTACCAGCGGTGGATTACTGGTTCCGAGAGAGCGAGAGGGTCTGGGACTAGCACACCACCAACCTTCGCCGCTCCGACACTCCAGTTTACCAGCCCGGACAGAAGGTTTGGCTGTCAACACCGGACATCAGACTGCGTCTGCCCTGCAAAAAGCTGAGTCCCAGGTTCATTGGCCCATTCCCCATCGTCAAGCAGATCAACCCGGTCACCTACCAGCTCCAACTTCCACCAGGTTATCGCATTCACCCCACTTTCCACGTCTCACTGCTAAAGCCTCACCACCCTTCTGTCTCTACCTCCACAGGGCCTGACGTGGCAGCCGCCGAACCCCTCTTCCACTCATCCTGGAGGATGGCGCAGCATACGAGGTTCACGAGATCTTGGACTCCCGACACCATGGTGGTCAACTGGAATATCTCGTGGACTGGGAAGGCTATGGCCCTGAAGAACGCTCCTGGGTTCCAAGAAACGACATCCTCGACCCTAACCTGCTTCAAAATTTCCACAGTAACCACCCTGACAGACCTGCCCCGCGTGGAAGAAGACGACCACCACGACGTCGGGGTCCTCGGCCCTCAGGAGCGGGCCGTGGAGGGGGGGTACTGTCACAGACACGTCAGGCTCCACCATGCACCAATCACAACGCACTCAATCACCGGAGTACTGATCACTGTTACCTGCACTTCATTATCACTCTCATCAACACCACCATAAAGAGCACTCACACGCAGCACTCTATGTCGTTATGCTTACCTCAAGGACTCCCCGCTCTCTACTTACCTGTGTTCTGCGTCTCAGTGTGAGTGATCCCTCGTCTCCTACGTTCTCCAGCTCCAGCGATCTCAAATACCCTTCTACCTGTAACCACAAAGGACTGTAATTATTACCATTCATCTCTACCAACATCTCTATCATCATCACTTCACTCCTGCACTGCAATCTATGCTCACTGGTTTTAATAAAGACTACTTACCTGTATTTCATCTGTGTCTGACCCCTCTGTACCATAACATAGACTAAGTCTAGCACTATTTAAATCCACGACATAGAAATCAGATTTCTGTTAATCTTCTTCTTCTAGGACTAGGTGTAATCTCTGTCCGGGAACATCCCCTGAATGTTCTTTGTGTTTCCTTGCTGCTCAAGACATTTCACGACTAATTCAAGTGTCTTCATCTTTTGTGGTGGTATAGACTCTTTAGCATTGAAGCATTTATCCTCTTTGTACAGAGTCCTTGCAGAGGTTGTGCAGGTTTGATCTGGTGTGAGATTGTCAAGAGTAGTCAGTAGCTGACAATCAAAATCTCCACCTTGAGTAAAATCTTGACTTGGATGTTATCCTTGTCTTTTTAGGTGCAGAAACACTTGTCCAGAGAGTTGTGACATCCACTTAGACAGCTGTTGTCCTGTTTCCCAGAAGTACAGCTCATTGGGTTTTTGTAATGCACTAAATCACAAATATCTATATACACACAAAGTATATATGTATAAAATGTCTGAGTGTGTTTCTTGACTTCATAAATGTTCACTATGCTGTTTCGCATTGCTTTCAGTCCTAATCAGTATCATCGAATTGCATCATCTACTCACACAAGAGGATGTCAAGTTTATTCTGCAGATCACCAGATAAAGTCTCCACATGTAGTGAAAATGTGTTGAGAATGTGGTTTTTTTCCTACATTATTAGTCATAAAATAAATCATCTGCATCTGTCCTAGAACAAAACTTCATGAGTGATGAGACAGGCCAGTCTGAAAAGACAAAACAGCTCCATTAAAGTACTTTTGCACTATATTGCTTTTTGAAGACATGATAGTTTTTTGTGAAGAAAAAAAGGGCAATTTATGCCTATTATTCATTGACAATTACTTGGATGTCACTCTGTTCCTCACACAAAGTTATCATGTGGTTTCCGAAATATGAATGTAACTGCAAAAGTAGAATCAACAACTTTTTCTTTTTTTTTTTTTGTAAATATTGCATTTGATGGAGAACATATTCCTTTTGTTTTCCCCCCAGAAGAATCATTTTAAATGACATAATGGTGAGTAAATGATGACAGAAAATAATCTACCAAGGAAATTAGTCCTCTGAAATGAGTTGAATATGGCAACGATAATATAAGAAGCCATGCAGTTAATTTGACCTTGTTTTCTTGAATGCTTTTGAACTTGGACTTAAATGGTTAGTTCACCCCAAAATGAAAATTCTGTCATCATTCACTCACCCTCATGCCGTTTCAAACCCGTAAGACCTTCGTTCTTCTTCTGAACACAAATTGAGACGGCTCACTAGGTTGTGTAACAGAGCTATAAAGTTTATCCGGCGCTCCGCCTGCCAGTTCAGTCATACATACTGAACCAGAAAATACGATTTTTTAATTTTTTAAAGGTTTCTCATGGATACCTGTGATACATTATCAGCCCACAGGGCACACAGGGACAATATTTAATGGTTTTTACAGTTTATTACTTTTCTCTTATTCACGATCTGTCTCTCTCTCTTCCTCTCAGAGCGATAAGACATCTATCACAAACTGCGCAACTGTGCATGATCTGATGTCTTTAATAATGGTGCTGTAAACAGAACCTGCTTCATCTGTTTTTTTTTCAAACAGGTACACCAGGGTCCAAAATGAACAGTTGCAAGTGCCAAATGCACAGAAAATGGGCTTTTGTGAGTTAATTGCAGTAGAAGAAACTCCTGACGAGCGTTCGCCAAAAGTGAAGCTTTTCTAGAACAGACAGATCAGATCAGTGACATGTTAGAGAGGAGAGGTATAAATTAATGCTGAACATTTGGATGTTCTACTCTTCTCAATTTGATTTGCAAAACATATGGTGTCTGCTTGCATCAAAGAAGGTCCTCATTTTAAAAATGAACCCAATAATGACCAAAATTACATATTGCAAAATAATTCACAATCATATAATCCCAAAGCCTATTGAATTACTCAAAGGCCTCCACTGCAAGCACCAACCTCTGCAAAGAGAAGCACACACTCAACTAGAGGAACGTGAAATCACTAAAAAACATCTCTTCATCTTCCCACAGATGTTGTCTTTCTAGTAGGTGTCGGTTGATTAGAAGCACTGAGCTCGGAGAGAGATGAGATAAGAGACAAACTGCCAAATCTTCAAGCATTGCACTTATGTTTCAGCTTACATGGAGATGAAACACACTTATCTCACAACCACAAGATAAAAGATCAAAGTTCAGAGGCAGCATGCATCTCACATTCATTCCTCCAACAGATATACAGCAGCCCAAAATTGGCTATTTTTTTAGTTTACCTTTGTAATTTGTCTAGTTTGTGAAGCCATAATGAGACTGAGTTGCATGAGCCAGACTATGGAGAAAAACTGTGGAGATTTACTGTAGGGTTTATTTGAATTACTTATCTATTGACCAGACAGACTGTGGGCATGAGCTTGTTACTGGAGGCATGAGAATCAAGTTTTTATATTTGCTATTTCCTACACTAGTTTTTTTAAATATAATTTAAACATATATTTGAACACTTTCTAAGCTGCAAAATTAAAATAAAAATGTATTAGAGAAATTTGTATATATGTTTACTAAAATTTTAGCAACTTTTTTAGAACTTCCGCAATAATACAAACCAGCTGGAAAACTTCCTGTGAAATGTCACTTGTTGGTGTGTCGGTATCTTCAATGTCCTGAGGTAGCTTTAACAGCATCAATAGTGTAATACTTAGTTTATAATCAGAATATAGTCACTTAAATAGTCAGGCTTAGCGTTAATTTAGTTATTCAAATTCAAGACATTAAAAAGACGCGTCCCTCATTGTTCGTCCTCAGTGACATTCAATCTTTTTTCACACTTGTAAAAAAAAAAAAAAGTGTCAACACACTGTAATTTAAGGATTTATTTATGGAGTTAATATCGTGCCATAATTAAACAAACAAATCCTGCATTTCACAAACAAACACGATCTGCTTTGCAAAGGAAAACTCGACTCGCAAACAAACAGAAAGTGATGTGCAAATACAAAGGTCAGTTTGAGCGAAAACAAATATATGTATTGTGTTTTACAAATATAAATAAATGAGCCTACATCATGTTTCACAAATAAATACAAACCACCCTACAAATGGCATGTAACCTTTGAACAAACACCAAATCTAGTGCATATAAACACACACCTGTCTGTTGAGCAACTTCCTCTTCCAAAACAGCAGATGGCGCTTTGCTATGGGTAAATTTACACTAGTCTCCCGAGAGAAGCCCAGAAACATGTTCACCGCTTATTTTCGTCAGCTGTAAACTGTTTGTAAACTTATTATGTATATGTGATTATTTTGTTTTGTATATATAACTATATATGTCTTGAAATGTGTTTTGATGCATGTTTCTGTCTTCTATTTCCCGCTTTGAGATGCAACTTTTAAAGGCTCTATAAAACTAGTTTATTATTATTATTATTATTATTATTATTATAAATGCATGTTTCAGGGCTTCTCTCAGGAGACTAGTGTAAATTGACCCATAGCAAAGCGCCATCTGCTGTTTTGGAAGAGGAAGTTGCTCAGCTGCATTTGTGAGAAAATCTGCCTGCATGTTTCTGTCTCAAAGCCATTTCAAATCCTTTTAAAGTCGTCCAATGAAACCAGAAATAAGTGGAGGGACATTGCAAGTGTCACAAAGGTTGCAGCATGTAAAAGAGAAGCAAATAAGACTGTTGGAGGTACCAGTTCTGCTCATCTTCTGACTGCAAGGAAGGGAAAGCTTTGGCACTGGAAGGGATCTATGGAGGCACAGACCCATGTGCTTTACCCAGCAATGTGCCTCTTAAAATATTTGGTCTTTTGTAAATATGTGCTTTTCTAAGAAAAACCTAAGCAATTGTTAAATGAAGCATTTTAAAATGCTATTAAATGATTAAATGCTTGAATAACGTGACTAAAATCTGTTGATTATGAAGCATATTTATGAACTGAAATAGAAACTTTATTTTTCAGATTTTACAGTATGGTTTATCATCGAGGTCTGTTTTCTCCTCTGCTACTTTGCATCTCTGGATCTGATGTCATAAACCACAAAAGAAACAGCAGCCACGCCCACCAGAGCAGTGATGACCAATCGGATCACAGGTTCAGTAAATCCACAACAGTAGTTTTCTGAAGGAAAAAATGAGGACTTATATTGGAAAATATACTAAAGACAAACGCTAATATCAACACTGACATACCTGGACATGGTTGACAGAGTTGACTGATGTCCAGATGTTTGGTCTGGTTGCTGATGGGATTCTTCAGCACACAGCTGTAGGTGTTTTTATCCTGATTCTCCACCTCCAGATGTAGCGAGACGCTGCTTCTGAGATCAGACACACTGATGCTGGACAATAAACTGTTTCCTCTGTACCAGGAGAGAGCCACATGGTTCACATTCACAGCTGAACACACTAATGAACAGTTTGATGATGATGATGATGAAGAACACTGTGAGGAGTCTCTGGTGATGGCAGGAACAGGCAGACGGGCTGCAGAATAAACAGACAAAATCAATTGTAAAATACAGGCTAAACACTAATTTAAATAATGACTCAAATCATTAGGTTTCATTTGACACCAAATTCAGAGGCTGCGTCCTTCGAAGGCCACATTTGGAGGTCACTGTGGCACAATGAAGTCTGGGAAATGAAGGATACAACAGATGAATCCTTTGTGGCCTCACCTATCTCACAATTCATTGCACGTCAGTGATGACAGGGTTTATTTTGAGAGAAATTTCCAGATTACACCCTAGACAGCAGTGTGTCGGTGTCAGTAGTGTTGGCCCAGATCCGGCCCACATCTGGTACGTGTGGAATCAGTGGCAGATGTCACATTTGCTAGGCCACAAGAACAGTCCTCTATAGGCTAGACCACCCATTTAATCTGCCTTTGTGGCCTATGATGGATGCAGCCTTTGAATTGGGACACATCTTATATGTTCTAAATAATCTAAAAAGGACAAAATTATTGACAAACGTAAATAATTTCCATATTTCATGACCAGCAGGTGGTGCTGTCTGTGGTTTTCTAACTCCTCAGATGTAGTGTCCTCTGCATTACTCCTGGAGAGGTTTTGAAAGGGTAGGTTTTTCAGAAAATTAAAAAAGTTTTGAAAACCAGTGTATGCATATGACTCAGCATGAGCATGAGGAGAATTACGTTTCTTGAACCGAAACATCTGACAGACGTTTCAGTTCTAGAAATTGTTATATATAGCAATACTAACAGGTACAGTGGGTGAACATCCAGAGACCAATGCTATAAAAATGAACAATTTGTTGCATATCAACTTCATGTTTCATTATAGTGATTTTGTTCCAATAAAAGAGTTTGAAATTAACCAGTCACTCACAATAGACGGTAAGATTGAATTTCCTGACTTGGTCTCCTGCCCCTCCCTTGACGTTTACTTCATAAGGTCCAGAGTCAGTGGTTCTGGTGTTGTTGATGGTCAGAGATCCAGTCTGATCATCCAGCTTCAGTCTGTCTCTGAATATCCCATCAGGACCATCAAATAATGAGATCTGACCGGCATCTATGAGAGCTATGAGAGCACCTTGATCTCCAAACGTCCACAGTATCTTATTTCTCAGTAGTTCAGCAGCACCAGGCTTTAGAAGGACTGAATCTCCCTCCATCGCTGACACTGACTTCACTGCATCTACATCACCAAACACTCCTGCAAAACAGAAACTTATAGACAAATGAAAAATACCTGAGAAACTAAACACTACTGCTTTAACTTTAAATTGAACACAAACACATAGGCCTATAAGGATTACACATATATAAAAGTCTACAGAATTATATACAGTAGATTAAATAAAGATGAAAGTTGCCTATATAGAATAATATGCAATATCTATTACAATGTTTAGGCCACAACATAGATGCTTACCAATGGGACTCCACGAACAACAGAGCAAAGCAAACAGGCGAAGCATTTTTCTCAAAGGTTTGCTGATGTTTCCAGTACCTAAAAGCCTATCAATTGTCACGAATCTCCTGAAAACTCTTCAAGTTTTGTAATTAAATGAGAACAAAAGTAGTATGAAGTGATGTTTGTGAAAGCTGACAGTCAGAATAATCTCCCACGATCGCACCACCTTTTGTTTGTGTCGAGTTAAACCCATAAAACCACACAGCACGACTTTTATTGGTGTCGTTTCCCTTTTTAGAGTTAGTTGTAATAGGAAATGACAAAACACATGCTATATAAGATATGAGAACAACTGAAGAGTGTACACATGAAAAATAAATCGTAGTATATTATAGTATTTACTACACTTTGTAAAAAGATCGACTGCTAAAGCATGCTGCATAGCTATTAACTATGTACTTTTCTATACTATATCATCTGATTTACCTCAACAACTATAAAATTACTACAACAAATTCATTCAATAATAACATAGTATGGTTACATAGAGAAATTTTGCTACCTTTTCTAGTATACTTTAGATAAGACA
Organism: Megalobrama amblycephala; assembly: GCF_018812025.1. Lineage (NCBI taxonomy): Eukaryota > Metazoa > Chordata > Actinopteri > Cypriniformes > Xenocyprididae > Megalobrama > Megalobrama amblycephala. Next base: position 75,645,723 of record NC_063044.1, read on the forward strand.
GTTTACTAAAGTAAAATGTCGTAATGAGAACACTATAAATACAGCTGACTAACCCACCCTGTTAACCAGGGAAATATTAATACTTATGAATTAACCGCATTCAAAGGGCACACAGGAGCGTGGTGTTGAAATTAAGGCCAGAGACATAGATACCAAAAGTACAACAGCTTTATTATTTTGACAATCAAGCAATAATCTTAAACACATTAAACCAGAAAAAACAACCTGCTATGAGGTTCAAAAACTATCAAGGAATTAAACTTTTTTATTTTCATAAAACACACTTTAAATGTTAATTTTTTTTATCATTTTCTGATCTTAAATTTGTAAGATATATATATATATATATATATATATATATATATATTAATTTTGCATATGCATAAAAATCTGTCAACTCTGTTATATAGGCAAATTGGGTCAAATATGTACAGTTGTATACAAATGTGTGTAACACAAAGTTAACCTAAGATAACTTTTGTCTTTTCATTCATTAATTCAACTTTGAGCCTAATAAGATAGTGACTTTTTGTTTTTAGAGTAGAAATAAATACATTTAACTAAAACTGTGTACATTTTCTCTAAACATAGCTTTAAAAATTAACAAAATCGTTTAACATTTTATGAAGTAACACTACTTTTTTTATGCACTACTTTTTACTTTAAAGTATGTTTTTATTTTTATTTGTAAACATTAGAGTGAATCAGGCTTGTATTTTCAGTTATGTGAGGTTTTGTTCTGCTGTGCGGCTTGGACGCGGCGCCTGTCTTTAGTGAAGCGGCGCGGCGATGCTTCTGAAACGCGCCGCGCTGCAGCTGGTGTAAACGCAAGCTTTGACTAGAGTGGCCGCGATCGGCTCCGCGGAGGCTATAAAGAGCCGTGCCGCATATCGGACTCGCGCATACAGGACATCTTGTATTCCCAGCTCTTCCCAAACTACATTCAAGGCAGTCCAGAACCAGAGCGATTGCGCAGACGCAATATGCGGGATTTCGGCGATGGGCGCGGTCCAGAAATCTCAAAGTCCCAAAACACATCCAAGTAGACAGCGAGACGCTTCTTCAACACAGACACAATCGTCCTTATTTAACTCAGTTTCACAACAACATGAAGAGCGCGTTTACTATGTGTGTGTGCTTCTTCGTCATAGAGGGTAAGTGTTTGAATTCAGATTTTAATGCTTTCGGTTTCACTTTGTCCCTGTCAGGTGTGCTTTCTTCAAATGCAAAGGCTTGTCATGTAAAACTACTAAGTGCATGTGATGTACGCATTACCTTCAAGACTGATGATGTGCTCGACTCATTCATTTAAAATATAGAGGAGAATTTTTAAGGAATTATCCTCCAAACACAATGTTCTGCTTGAAAGGAAACTAGTTTAGTAAAGTTGGCAACAGATTCGAATTACCGGGATCAATAACTTTGTTACTACATAAATATATACATACAACGAGCTACAATCTAATTTCATAACGACCCTTCCTCTGCAATGTACGAGCGGCTGAGAGAGGAGTCCGGAGGAACCGTCTGCAAAGTGCAAATCCCGAAAAACTTTACTAAAAAAATAGTGCCGCTATATTCAGTTTACACATCAGGTCTCCTACTTATTATGCTACATAATTTAGTTTAAACGTAATTTTGTATGAGTTTTTATTATGAAAAATATTCAGTAACATAACTTTAACACATTCACCAAATTCAGTTCACACATCCTGATGTACAACAATTAACTGATTGTATTTAAAAATTAAATACATTACAAATTGTAAATAAAAATTATGCAAAAACACATTTTCATAGTAAGTTTTGTAGTATAACCAGCTGGACAGCGATGTTGTGTGGACTGGATTTGATGGCATTGCACTGCATAACAGTGAAGATATTGAATATTTTTCTTAATAAAAACAAAAATGTGCAAAAACCAATAGGAGACCATTGATGTGTAAACTGAATTTGGTGACACTACAGTGTGTAACATTAAAGTTGACTATTTTTTCGGGTTTTGCACTTTGCAGACGGTCCCTCAGATACCATTCTTTTACATCTGTTAAAAATCACTTCATCTGGAAAGAATCTGCTGTTTACAAACATCTTTAAGATGTCAGTTTTACATACATTCTATATCATACACATCTTAAAGACATCTTCTAAATGTTTAGGAAACGTCCTATAGACATATTGCAGATGAGCAACACTTTCCGAGATATATGTGTGCTATCTATTGATCTATCTATTGTGCAGTACTATTGATCTGGTAAATTAAAATCTGCCAAATTTACTGAATTCAGCAAGTTTTCCTGGTTAGCAAACTGTTGAGAGCTCCTCTCTCTACTATACAAACAAGGATGCGCTTATCAAAAGTTCAAACATAGTTAAACGATTCTGTGTTTCCCGAAACCGTAGTTCAAACGAACATCAGCAAACAGCATCGCAGATGATTCTTTTGCAGCGCTCAACCTGTTGTACTGGTTAGATCATATTGTTAGTGAGACATGTGGACACATGCCGTGAGGCTCAATGCAGAAAACATTACATATGATATTGGACACATTACTATTGGTGAATTCTTTGTGAAAGAAGTCTCTTATGCTCATCAAGCCTGCATTATTTGATAAAAAAATACAGTAAAAATATTAATAATATTGTGAAATATTTTTACAATTTAAAATAACGGTTTTCTATTTTAACATACTTTAAAATATAATTTATTTCTGTGGTGCAAATCTGAATTTTCAGCATCATTACTCCAGTCTTCAATTTGACATAATCCTTCAGAAATCATTCTAATATGCTGATTTATTATCAATTTCTGAAATAGTTGTGCTGCTTAATATTTTATTGGAACCTGTGTTGCTTTTTTTCAGGATTTAACGATGAATAAAGTTTAAAAGAACAAAATCTATTTAAAATAGAAATATTTTCTGACAATAGAAGCCTTTATTATCACTTGATCAATTTAACACATTCTTTCTGAATAAAAGTGTTAAATTCCTTTCAAAACAAGACAGAAAATTATGAAATTTATTCCGATGAATTAAAAGAAGATATTTTGAAGAACGCTGGTAACCAAACGTTGGCCATTGACTTCCGTAGAAGGGGAAAAAAATACTATGGCCAACATTTGGTTACCAGCATTCTTCAAAATATCAGAACAAATAAACTCATACAGGATTGGAACAACATACAGGTGCTGGTCATATAATTAGAATATTGTGAAAAAATTAATTTTTTTATTGTAAATTATTTTAAAAAATGAAACTTTCATTTATACTAGATTACCTACGTGTAAAGTAAAACATTTCAAAAGTTTTTTTTTTTTTTTTTTTTTTAATTTGTTGATTAGAGCGTACAGCTAATGAAAGTCCAAAATCCAGTATCTCAAAATATTAGAATATTTACATTTGAGTTTCATTAAATGACCATCCCTACAGTATAAATTCCAGGTATCTCTTGTTCTTTGAAACCACACTAATGGGGAAGACTGCTGACTTGGCAATGGTCCAGGAGACAATCATTGACACCCTCCACAAAGAGAGTCACAGATGGTCATTACTGAATGTGGTGGCTGTTTACAGAGTGATGTATCAAAGCATATTAAATGCAAAGTTGACTAGAAGGAAGAAATTGGGTAGGCAAAGGTGCACAAGCAACAGGGATGGCCACAAGCTTGAGAATACTGTCAAGTAAAGCCGATTCAGACACTTGGGAGAGCTTCACAATGAGTCGAATGAAGCCGGAGTCAGCGCATCAAGAGCCACCACACTCAGACATCTTCAGGAAAAGGACTACCAAGCCACTCCTGAAACAGAAACAACGTCAGAAGCATCTTACCTGGGCTAAGGAGAAAAAGAACTGGACAGTGAACAGTGGTCGAAAGTCCTCTTTTCAGATAAAAGTAAATTTTGCATTTCATGTTGAAATCATGGTCCCAGAGTCTGAAGGAAGACTGGAGAGGCACAGAATAAAAGCTGCTTGAAGTCTAGTGTGAAGTTTCTGAAGTTAGTAATGATTTGGGGGGCAGTGACGTCTGCTGGTGTTGGTCCATTGTGTTTTATCAAGTGCAAAGTCAATGCAGCCATCTTCCAGGAGATTTTTGAGCACTTTATGCTTCCATCTGCTGACAAGCTTTATGGAGATGCTGATTTCCTTTTCCAGCAGGACTTTAGCACCTGCCCACAGTGCAAAAACCACTTCCAAGTGGTTTGCTGACCATGATATTACTGTGCTTTATTGGCCAGCCAACATGCCTGACCCCTGAATCTATGGGATATTTTCAAGAGAAAGATGAGAAACAGTGGATCCAACAATATACAGATGATCTGAAGGCTCAATAGTGCCTCAGCAGTGACACAGGCTGATCACTTCCATGCCACACTTCACTGATGCTGTAATTTGTGCTAGGAGCAAGTCATTTGCTGTAATATGTGCTGCCGACCAAGTATTGAGTGCACAAATGAACATACTTTAAAGAACTTGAACTTTTCTGTTTTGAAAATCCATTTTTTGATTGATCTTAGGAAATATTCTAATATTTTGAGATACTGGATTTTGGACTTTCATGAGCTGTACGCTCTAATCATCAAAATTTAATAAAAAAAAACTTTTGAAATTTTTTACTTTACATGTAGGGAATCTAGAATATGTGAAAGTTTAATTTTTAAAAATAATTTACAATAAAAAAATGAACTTTTTCACAATATTCTAATTATATGACTAGCACCTGTATAAGTTAAGTAAATGATGAGAGAACTTTCATTTTTGGGTGAACTATCCCTTTAACATTTTTATTTTTCTGGCAATTGTTTATTTTTAATAAAAGGTAAAGCATATGGTGAATGAATAAACGTAACATGTTTCCGTTTGTTCTGCAGGTGTGTTTGATGTTGATCCAGATGAAGTGAAGACCGTGATCGAGGGAGATTCTCTTACTCTACAGACTGATTTTATTGAAACCCAGAAAGATGGTCTAACAGAGTGGAAATTTAATGATAATAGCATCGCAACAATCAACAGAGCAACTGGAAAAGTTGAATATAGTGATGTGAAGTTGATGTTTAGTGATAGAATTTATCTGGATCAAACTGGATTTTTCAACATCTGGAATATCAGAATCAAACACTCTGGTGAATATAAAGTAAAGAGTATCAGCAGTGTAGGGACCAAATCCAAGACATTCAAAGTTATTGTGCAAGGTGAGTAAAACTGAGAATATGCAAGCTGAATTATTCAACAGTTATGGGATTGAGATATTGTTTTTGCAGATTCTCCACTCAGGTCTGTTGAAGATAAAGATGAAATAAAGGCATTGTTAGCCACAAAGGGAAACTCTGAGACCCTACACACTGATACTGACCTACAGAAACATGATCTGATACTGTGGAGATTTGGAGCTGAAGGATCTCTCATCGCTAAAGGTGATGCAGATAACAATCAGACCTTGTACTATGATGGTGACAATGGGAGATTCAGAGACAGACTGAAGATGGACAGCAGGACTGGATCTCTGACCATCAGTGACATTGAAACTGAACATGCTGGAGAATTTAGACTAAAGATCATCAGTGACAGAAGGATTTTGTTCAAAAGATTCACTGTTACTGTCTCTGGTGAGTTGATGTATTCCTTCAGTGCAACTATAAAACACTATACTTTAGAAATTCAGTTAGATAATTCAGGTTTGTCTGTATCATTACAGTACCAGGTATATCTCCAGGCGCTATAGCGGGGATATGTGTTATTATGCTGCTGGTGGCTGCTGCTGCTGGTGCTGGTGTTGGGATTTATTGTCGACGCAGTGATTCTAAACTAAATAAACTAATGTGTAAGTCATACAAAAATGAAGAATCACTAAGAATCGCACATTATTTTCTCAGTGTTTCTGACATCTTCATCTGTTCATTCATTTTTGTTTCGATGTGCTGCTGACATGAAGCGAAGTTCTCTAAACAACTAGAGCAACTGCGTAAGTATTCCAGCTGTATTGAGCTACAGTAGATTTTAAATGTATTATAGGATTTGTCATAGTCAATATTTATAATTTTTACCACAAGTTCTGCTTGTGTTTGATTCAGTGCAGTAATGAAGTGTGATTATTCAGTATTGAACTGCATGACATTATACTCATGACTGAATTGCTCTGATTTAAATGCTGAATTTACAACAAACTCACTTATAATCTCATTTCTGTTTCTATGTGCTGCTGTGACATGAAGCGAAGATCTCCAAACAACTAGAGCAACTGTGTAAGTATTAATACAATCGAAGGAACATTTAGCTTTATTGTGCTACAGAATTGTTTAAAAACATAATCTGATTATAAAGTCAGAATTGCATGACTAAAGACTCTCAAATGTGACTTTTTTTTCTTGCAATTGCAATTGTTAGTCAAATTATGAGAAAAAAAACCTTTTTCTCGAAATTGTAAGTTTATATCTCAACTTTGACATTCTAAGATATTACCTTGCAATTCTGAGAACAAAGTCAGATTTGTGTGATAAAAAGTTGCAATTATCTTTTTATTTAATTTAATGTTTTTCTGTGCTGTTTTTCTCATTTGTGTCATGTTCACCTGATCACTCATTTCTAATCTCCTCTTTTCTGTTTCTATGTGCTGCTGTGATATGAAGCAAAGCTCTCTAAACAATTGTGTAAGTATTAAAATTGATACAGCAAGAGAAAACTGTTATCGTTTAAAAGTAAAGTTTAATATAAAAACACAATCCACTGGAGGCAAGCTTGAAGAACAGAAGACTAATGACTAAACAAGACAAACCTGTGAACATGATTAAGACAATTGACCAATGACAACATGACACAAACAAGGGGAAGCACAATAAATGATCACATGATGACAAGGGGATCACATGACAAAACATGACTGTGACAGTAAACATTAACATAAACCCAAACAAACAAAAACCCAACCCCAAAAGTTCATGAGGGTGGTGGAGCGGAGGCAGTTTTGGGGGGGGAGGGATCTTTCCAGAGGGCTCTGATGTGGCGGCCATGATGTGAAGAAACTCAGTCTTGGTGAACATCATGTAAAGAAGCTCAGGTTTGGCAAGCATGATGTGAACAGTCTCTGGCTTGGCAGGTCTGATGTCAAAAAGTTCTGAAGGCCAAATATAAGAAACTCTGGCGTGGCAGGCATGACGTGAATAGACTCAGGCCTTCGCTGAGACGGCTGAAGACATTGCAGCACCCCCAGAGGCGGCTGAAAACGCTGCAATGCATCTAGGGGAGGTAAGCTCAATAGAGTGCCTCAGGGATGATGTGCTTTTGTAGGCCAACCCGGAAGTTAGCAGCGCACGGGTTCCCTCGGTTGAAAGCCTATGCATTTTTCCCATATACTTTTGGAAAATCGCAGAAAATAAGCTCTGTGTTTAACAAAGGGTTATGACACTTACACGTTTTGTCTATCAAGATAATCTTTACAAGTTAACACAACATAAATACATTTTGAAGCCTAAATAAAGTCGTCAGATATAAAAAGCTAACAGTAGGCTATAAACAGACTACAGCACATCATGGTCGCGGATCAACGTCGTCACCACCAAGCGTCCTCAAACTTTATTTAGAAAACAACATTATTTAAAAACATGCTCACTGATTATGATCTGTGCTGTTATGAATACTTATCCACTTTTTCATGAGAAATGCTGTCCAAATGTCCTGTTTATCATGATGACGTGTAAAGTCCCCGCCAAAGGAAGCAGTCCCTTTTAGCAATTTGTTAGCAACCGCCGATTTTAAGACACAGTAAAGGTTTAAAAATCACAAGTGGGTTATAACTGGTGTGATTTATGTCATAGATCAAAACGTGAAAATATTCAGAGGCTTTGTTAACCACAGACCTTACAGTATTTCAGGCGATTTAGCAAAAACCCATTCAAAAAACCCATAGACTTGACTGCGTTGGAACCGGAAGCCCTAAAATGCTAACTCGCTTCCGGGTTTTGCCTACAAAAGTGCGTCATCCCTGAGGCACTCAATGCCACCACCTCGCCCTCACAAACGGAGGAAGAGGAGAAAGAAGTCTTCCTACATCCCTCATGGCCTGGAGACAAACCCAGAGCCTGCCGTAGGCCCGGTGGCCATCCCAGAGCCCACCGCTGCACCGCCCCGGGACTGGCCAAGCAGGCTCCGCCCTTAATGCCTGTCGAGCAGACTCCACCCTTGATGTCTTCACTGCTGGCTCCACCCTCTGCCTGCCAAGCCGGTACTGTTCTTGCTGCTTGCCCTGCTTTGTCCGCCCAAACACAGCCAGGACTCCAGTCCCTCAGCCAGTGTGTCCCTCCAGTCACGCCCTGGTTTTGTGCTAGGACTCCAGACCTGCCTGAGCCTCTCTGGTTGAACCCAACTGACCCTCCCTGGTTCCTCTTTGTGACATTGTGGACATTCCTGCTGGCTCTGACTTGGCTTTAAATCTTGTTAAATCACATTGATGGATTTAACTGCTGGTCATGCATAGAAATTTAGTGTAGCCTAATTTTCACTGATCATTAATATAAAGTCATGCAGATGATAAAGTGATTGTTAGAAGCTCATGAATAATCACACAGTATCTTCTCAGTGTTTCATGTTCATCTGTTCATTCATAATCTCCTCATTTCTGTTTCTATGTGCTGGTGTGACATGAAGCCGAGATCAATGAAAAAGAACTGGGTAAGTGTTAAAACTGATGCAGCATGTGAAACAATAGTTCATACATGTACTATGAAAACCATTTTTGCATGTCTGTGTGTCTAGTGCATTACACATTTTGAAAAGTAGTTTGGAATGTATAAAACAAAATAAAAAAATATGAAAAAAGGAACAAGTGAATAGTGCATATAACGCACATAAGAGGATTATGTTTGTTCGGAGCATTTGACTGCAGATATAAAATATATTATTATATAAAATATATAGTATTGCTTAAAAATGGTGACTTTAACACACACAACATGACTGTAATTTGTACAGACCATTAAGATTATGTCATGCAGATTATCATACAGTGTCTTCTCAGTGTTTCTTCATCTGTTCACTCATAATCTCCTCATTTCTGTTTCTGTGTGCTGCTGTGACATGAAGCGGAGGGCTGTGAAAAAGAATTATGTAAGTATTAAAACTGATACAGTCAAAGTAAAAATGAGCTTTATTGTGCTATTTTATATTTCAAATATATAAGATGTTAATTCTGTATATATATAATGTATTTATTTGTTCATTCAATTATAATCTCCTCATTTCTGTTTCTATGTGCTGCTGCAACATGAAGCAAAGATCTCTGAAAAACTAAAGAAAATGTGTAAGTATTACAGCCGATACAAAGGAAAAGTGATATGAAGAATCACACAGTATCCTCTTAAGTGTTTCTGACGTCTTCATCTGATGGCTCACTAATAATCTCCTTATTTCTGTTTCTATGTGCGGCTGTAACACGAAGCTGGGAACTGTGAGAAAGAAATGTGTAAGTTTCACAGCTGATACAGCAAGAGAAACAAACTGCTCTGAGACAAGTGCTGAGAACATGCAGCTAAGGGTATCCACAATCGTATTCAAAATAGCAGGAAAAAGGTCAAAACCACAGGGCAAACAATGGAAACATGAGCCCAAAACACAGGCAAACATTGAAGTCCAGAAAACCAGGCAGAAGATCAAAACTATTATACAGGCAATCGCAGCGAGAGCTCAGAAACACAAGCAAGACAGGACAGGACTTGTGTAGGCAGAGAAACACCTGAAGGGAATCAGGCACAATGAGTCTGGGCAATGGGTTATGGGAAATGCAGTCCAGGATGAGATGGCAAAGGATTATAGATGTGACAGCTTAAATGAATAATAATTTTTCATAGTCAATAATTCACCATTCAGTGACGCATCATCACTGAAGTAATTTCAAAACAAAATATTAATTCACACACAACATTTCTGTAATTGTTAGGGATCATTAATATAAAGTCATGCAGATGATGAAGTGATTATTAGAAGCTTATGCAGAGTCACACAGTTTCTTCTCAGTGTTTCTATCATCTTCATCTGTTCATTCATTTTTGTTTCCATGTGCTGCTGATGTGAAGCGGAGATATCTAAACAACTAGAGCAACTGCGTGAGTATTCCAGCTGATTCAGAGCTGTATTGTGCTACAGTGGATTTTAATATTTATAGTAGACTCAATATTTATAATGTTCACCTCAAGTTCTATGATTATCCAGTATCGCGCTGCATGATATTAATATACTGACGACTATTATCATTATTACAGTAATTGTCACTGGTTGCTAAAATGCTGATTTAAAAATAAATAAATTAAGATCTGTGTTAGTGCTATTGAAGCTCACAGAACTGCAGAAATGTAGTGCCAACTGGCTTAAAATCATAGTCTTGACTTATTTTGAGTGTTATCTGCACTGTGTGTCAGTGTTTCTGTCATGTTCATCTGATCACTCACTATAATCAAAAAGTTCCTCATTTCTCTGTCTGTGTGCTGCTGGGACAGAAGAAGAGAAGATCTCAGAACGACTGTGTAAGTATTAAAACTGATGCAGCCAAAGAATTATAAGCATGATTGTGCTTCAGCAGAATAAAGTTCAAATGTCAAATGATTTTGATATTTATGATTTTTCACTCCATGTTCTGCTTGTGAGAGATGTGTGTGATTGTCCAGTATTGAGCTGCATGACATTAATAAAATACTCATGACTGAATCACATGCAACATTACTGTAGTGGTTACACATCATTAATATAAACTCATGATGTGATTGTTAGAAGCTCACGATCACTCAGTGTTACTGACAAGTTCAATAACTTATAATCTCCTCATTTCTGTTTCTACATGCTGCTGCGTCATGAAGCCGAGATTGCTGACAAAATAAAGAAAGTATGTAAGTATCACAGTAGAGTTTAACATTAAGACGCCATAGGCGTGAAACTCTCCTGAACTAATGTGAAAAATATTTAAATCCATTGCTGTGAAAAGTATTGTGTATTTATAATTCATGTTAGTGATGGATTTAACTAATGTTCACACACACACACACACACACACACACATTACTGTAATCGTTACTGATCATTAATATAAAATCATGCAGATGATGAAGCGATTATTAGAAGCTCGTGAAGAATCTCGCAGTATCTTCTCAGTGTTTCTTCATCTGTTCATTCACTCATAATATCCTCGTTTCTCTGTTTCTCTGTGACAGGTGAAGATAAGAAACCTGAACAACCAGAGCTGCAGCGTAAGTATTCCTGCTGACGGCAAGAGTAAAACGAGTTCCCTATCGATGAATGGCTGCCTGCATGCATGCATCCTTCAGACAATAAAGCACACGTCTGTTTGAAGCAAAACATTTTCTAAAAAATGCTGGGTTAAAAACAACCTAAGTTGGGTCAAATATGGACAGCGACTGGGCTGTTTTGACCCAGCAGTTGGGTTAAATGCTTTAATTACTGGGCAGTTTTATTTAACTTAGCTATGTTTACTATATTTCTGGCTTAAATTGAGCCCAAAATAGGCTGGAAATTTAACATCAGACACATAATTACTAGAGGCAATGATAAACATTGACATTTATTAATAAGAAATTTAAGAAATGTGTATTATTTAACTTTTATTTATTAACCGTATTGATAAATGTTCTTTTTTTAAACATATTAATGATAAATGTTCATTTCATTTTAAGCAAGCAATATAGTAAATAGTAAACAATAGTTGAGCTAAATAAAACAGGTGGGGTCAAACAGCTGCTGATGTTGTTTAATGTTAATTCACATTAACGATAGATTTAACTAATGTTCACACTCAAAATATAAAAGAAGATGCAGATGATGAAGTGTTTATTAGAAGCACAGGAAGAATCACACAGTGTCGTCTCAGTGTTTAGTTCTGTCACGTTCATCTGATCACTCACTTATAATCAAATCTCTCTGTGTTTTATGTGCAGCTTTGACAGGTGAAGCAGAGACCTCTGAACCAGAAACACGTAAGCATTACTGCTGAAACAGCAAGTGCAATGCATGCTTTCAATTACTTCAGATAATTGATATTTTTTCTGATATTTCTCACAAACTAAACCACTGAATTAAACTAAACATTTAATTAAACACAAACTAAACATCAAAATTATGTAGCAAACCTGAAAGAACATAATGTATATTCTTCATGTGAATTACAAATCAAACTACTATGTTTTGCATTTATTAAATTAACATAAAATGAACACCTGCTGCAGTAATTATACATAAGTAGCGGAAATGAGAATTTCAACAGAAAATGCAATAAAATACTAAAATTATTAATTCCTATGGTGAAATTGCTAAATTTGTGCAGGGTAGAGAACAGTGTTGTCGTCATTATACTATTTGATTATATTAGTAAATTACATATTACAAATTAGTAAAATACATATTTTATATTTAAAATCTTTACCGCGTTGGTGTTTTAATGGTTTTGTGATAATCACCCAGCTAAAACTTTTACCCTGTTCTGTTGCTGATCTACATTTGTGACTGTTTTCCTGAGCTTTTATTTGAACACTTGTGTTAGAAGACCAAAAATCATGTGCATTTTAAACCGATAAAAATCACTTCAGTGATCTTTGTGTAGTGGTTTCAATCTCTGATGTTCACATGCAAACTCTACTTTGTCTTTCTCTGTTTCTAGATGCTGATGTCACAGAAGTAGAGGCAAGGGGATCAGAGCTGGAGAGAGGTGTGTTTATGTTGAAGAGACTGTCATATTGTGATGGGATATTCAGAGGCAGTCCTCGGGATGTGCTGCAGGAGACTTCACAGAGTGCTCACCTCTTGCATTGTCAATACAAGATCTTCAACAAACATTGATGCACCTCTTGATGGAAATAAATGTTGTGATGTTATTTCCATTAAGAAGTGCTGTTTTTGGACAGTATCTTGTATTGACATCCTGGAATATGGTCATGATACATAATCCTACATGGTTGTTTAAGAAATGCAAAGCTACACACAACATTTTTAAGGGTTGAAAGGACAGTCTTAAATATTTGCCTATTATCTTTCTTTTAAGTGTATATCATTACATAGCACTGTATATATCACTGTCGTTTGTACATCATCTATTCATTCACTATAATCTAATTTCTCTGTGCAGATGAAATGGAGATCTCTGAACAAGAAATATGTGAGTATTACAACTGAAACAACAAGCGTAAAATGTGTTTTGTTGTGCGACAATTAATGTTGAATGAAAAAGAGGTTTGTTAAAGGACTATAATGCATTAAGAGCTCGCTCAGGTACTGGGGAGCTAAACCATTTAGTGCTTTGTAAGTAATTAGCAAGATTTTAAAATCTATACGATGTTTAACAGGAAGCCAATGCAGTGACGACAGAACTGGGCTAATATGGTCATACTTCCTAGTTCTAGTAAGAACTCTAGCTGCTGCGATTTGGACCGGCTGGGTTTGTTTATTAGGCGAGTAGGGCAACCACCCAGTAGAGCGTTACAGTAATCTAGCCTTGAGGTCATGAACGCATGAACTAACTGTTCTGCATTCTTCAGTGAGAGCATATGTCGTAGTTTAGATATATTATTAAGTAGTTTGAGTTTGAGTCTGTAAATCTCTCTGAATCTCCTGGTCATTTCAGTCCCTGAGGTTCGCATGCAAACACACACTTGATCTAATGTCTACTTTTTCTTTGTATTTCTCTATTTCTAGGTGCTGATGTCACACAGATGGAGAAGGGTGAAGGGGAACGGTGCATTTTAGTTGCAGAGACTGCCATAAGCCGAGTGATGGGTGATGATCGGACTGTCATAGACAGAAAGGGCAGGCAGGAGCCTTGTGATCCGTAACCTCAGTACTAAACGTGCTGGAGGTCACACACATGGTGAGTAGGTGTCTTTTAATTGTTTTAATGGAAGAAGGGTTTGTTTATTCAGTAATATTCAAGTGCTCCTGAGAAAGTGATGAAATGTGACAAAATAAAGTTACGATTGTTAGGTTTGTCCACATGAACCTGATCACGCTGAAATAAAAATGTCCATGCTGCCGAGTGGAAAGTGGGTTTTAAATCCTACTATCCTGTTTGCCTACAGTCCACTGCTTCATTTTGGCAAAGGCTTTTTACTAAAGACCGAGACTCCTGATGACTGGACCTGACTGTCTTCTGACTGACCTGTAAATGAAACAAAATGATCATTTGTATGAACTGGAAAGTGTGCAGACAAACTATTGTTTTAGACCTCAATTTTTTTCTTTCTAGTTTTCATGTGACCATCATGTCTAATAAATTCATTGTCTAATTCATCTGTGATTGTTGTTAAAACAGATGGAAAAGATCCTGAAAATGATCTGAAAGAGCTGAAAGAAGGTGAGATTCTGTTGGAAAACAAGATCATGATCTGATGTGTGTGATGTAACACATTCAGATTATGTCAAACACCATCATGTATTAAAATAAAATCCTCTGAACACAAGCTGCCAGATAGTCATTAATGAACGTAACTGAATACAAATTGTTTGTACTGAGAGAAATGGTGTTGAAAAAGTCAATGCAAACTTTAGATTTGAGTTTGCATGTTGTAGAAGGTGCATGACTGAGGGGATGTTTACATGACGATCCCCTGTTGTACACGGATCTGTGAAAATAACTAAAAAGGTTGTAATACGCGTGTCTGGCCAGTAGATGGCGATGTCACTTTGTCAAAAACACCTTGCAAAAATGAAATATGAATATGTGAACACATAATACGCATGCGCATGTCATCACCGTTTTCACGGATTCACGTTTTTGTTGTTTTCATGGAGATGGTAAAGGCATCGTTTCAAAACTGTACACTTTGAAACCCGTTTTCATAAGCTTGTGTTTTCAATCTCCCAAAACACTGTTGTGATGTAAATGAATGACCAAAACACTTTTCCGTTGAAAATGATGTTGTGTAAACGGCCCCTGAGTTCAGAAATATAATAAATGTCATGTTCATTTGTGAGAAACGAGCAAGTGCCCAAACAATGTGTTGTTGACAATATTTTCTTTTTTTAATTATTTTGTACATTTAATTTCTAATGATAATTTGATGGATAAATTATTGACATTCATTTTGATTTCCTTCCAGAACCATCAGGAAAAGAAAGCATTCGACTATCAGCCAAACAGACGAGGATGGAGAGAATGAGCAGTAGAAGAAGAGATAAGACACGCCCACTAGTGTCAATCACTGTGACATCATCAGCATTTTAGCTCAGTCTTTCAGAAGCTTCTAGAAAGACTTTAAGACACTGATTCATTTCTCACTTTCAGTGAAAAGCTTTTTGGGAAACACAGCCATATATAATCGTATTAATGTTTCACTACATACCTCACCTTTAAAGTGTTACTCTTAACATAACACTACTTTGACTCTCACAGCTTTGTCAGAAATATCACTTATTTTTAAAGAAGTGTTTTACCGCAGCAGTATCTCTGTTTTATGTCATTAACACTAGTGCAAGGAGGTGTGTCTTCATTTGCATAAAACACGTCCATATAAGGGCTTTCCGCGCATGCTTCAATTCCTTACAGCCTTTCGTCACTCGTGTCAAATCTTGCCGCTGTTTGCGGACGCGCTCTCTCCTGATCCTCGAGCAATGACAGGTGTGCCGTTCTCACCAGTTCTCACAATAAACCGCTTTCATACCGACCCGGATTACAGAGCTGTCAGACATTATCACAGATGAAGATATAACGCAGCTTTTCTTACTCTTTAACTGTATATAATGTATTTAAAGCTGCAGTCCAGAACCTTTTTTTGGCTCTAAATTATCCAAAATCAGTACATATCCAGCCTAGTGTTCAGAACTATCTCCTTATCTTAGCCTGATTCACAACGGTAAGCTTGTAATAATGTTTTAAAATCTACAGGTAATACACTAATACACACTAAATACACATAGTCATGCAATGCTGATGTTGTAAACATTAATAATTTAAGAAAAACAAAGTATAACAGTAATAATAATTTGCACGGTTTGGCGTGATCCGAGCTAAGAGATCGTTAGATTTAATTATCATTGGCAGTGTGATTTATTGTACAACTAATGCTTTTTTTCCTCAGTCAGAACAAAAGTGGCAGACATGTTACTTACTTGTTCAGATGATATTTTCCAGTGAAATTCTTATATTGGTCATACTTTCAAGACGTAGAGTCTGTGATTCTGAAGTTCAGTATCCACACCGGTGCGGTGACTGACAGCAAAGCATTAGATTCATTCGCACTGAGGAGTCGTGTCGTGCCGCACAACGCATGTACAGATAACTGTTCCCGCATATGACTGCAATCACAGGTTTCAAACAGAGATGGCGACAAAGAGGAAAAATGCAGCTTTAAAGATTGAATGAAATTGTAATATTTAATAATTTTATTATATTATTATTTTATATATGGATTGTATAATACAATTAATGAAACATACTTCAATATAATTATAGTCGTGTTAGGATGAAACTTCTTAACACCATTATAAGGCCTTACAGAGAAAGTCCTTTATGTGTATGTGTGGTTTCAGTTGTTCCCATATGTTTACGTAAATTTAGAATAAATTATATTAGGAAATTCTTGGTGAACTGTGATTTGTTCGTTAAAATCGTTCATACGCACACATTTGTACGTACGCATGTGAATGAGACCCAGTGTCTGCTGTCATTGTCTGGTTACCAACATTCTTCAAAACATCTTTGTGTTCAGAAGAAAGAAACTAATACAGTTTTGTAACATGAACTTTATCTTAACTTAAGAACTCATTGGGTTTGTTCAACTATACATTGATTTCTAGTACTATAGGAAATTTCCATGTATAATGAGCTTTACTTTTTTCCAAACCCTCAGATGCCTAAAGGGGTCAAACAGATCTGACTTTCTTTTCTCAGTTTTTTTTTGTCTTTTTGATAAAATAATTAAATTCTCCATTTCTCTGAATTCTTTTTTCAGCTTGTAGGTGCTTATACAGCAATGCCATTTTCAAATTTATTGTTCATATTTTCCAGAATATACAGCTCTGGAAAAAATTAAGAGACCACTTAACATTGATTTCTGAACTTGGAGTGGGCTCTCTTTTTTTTCCAGAGCTGTATATATATATTCTGTGTGTGTGTGTTTGTATTTTATTAGTTGGGGTCCAAAATTTTGCCATACCATGATTCAGAATTTTGGTTTGTGACTGTTAATTTATTTTTTTCTGTATTTTCTCTCTTACGTAGGAGCACATGCTATGTATGAAATCAAAACTGTGGGCCTAAGGGTTTGCTGTTTATTTACGACTCCTTTAAAAACCGATTGTAAGAAGCCCATGTTCAGCTTGTGTTCTTTTATTATAAGGGCTGTACAGATATTATGTTAGTCACTGATTTGAATCCAGAATGTGTGGCGTAATCGGAGATCGGATCAGTTTCGGGAATGGCAGAGTGAAAGCAGAGGTCCTGCAGTCTTAATCTAAAATATACTTCGTTCACACAGCCGAACGCACAGCCTTGCAAAGTATACTTATTCTGACTCGTACATGTACACAGGCATTTAAAATTTAAATGCACATTTGCAACCTTTTACAAGTACGCGGAGTTACACAAATCCGGTCATATATATATAGATCAAGCTTACGTTTCACAGGAAAACCACATGGTTCATCCAGTCCTTCCACATCATAATCCACACTCCAGACATCAGTGTTGAAGAAATCACATCCCTTCCTCTGGTTTGATGCTGTAGTTACTCCAAGAATCCACCAGTAACTCTCTTTAACCTCCACATCCCAGCAGTGTGTTCCTGAGTTAAACCCCTCTGAACCCAGAACACAGGGATAATGCTGGATACACACAAACCTCTAAAATCACTATACAATAACGAGTGTGAATTAAGTATGCGTGTAAACTTTTGAATGAAATAAGCGCAAATCACTAAATCAGAGATTTGTCAAGATGAACAAAAACGTGAAATACTAAATCACACACATTTTCTACAATTTGATATCTATTTAATTGAATTACATCTTGTACAATATGATACGCGTCACTAGTTTTGTCTTCGCTCTCTCCCAGAGCGGGCAAGCAGATGTGTAATGTGAGGGAGGGGTTAAGTTTCTGACCAATATGAGCATTTTCTTATTAAAGCAGCCACATTCAGCTTCTAGAAGAGAAGACACAACTGTTTCATTAAGTCGCTATTGTACGGTGTCCATTTTAGGACATTCTCACATCTCAACGAATACAATGAAAAGGTGTCACGCCTCAGACTAAAAGTCTTCAGGTCTCAGGAAAAACAACGCCAGGTGTCAGGTCTCGTACAATTAGGTATCGGACAAAACAACCTCAGACTAAAAGGCATCAGATGAAATGGACAAATAACCATGTTTTTTTTATTTGTAATAAAACCATGATTAATTTTCATAATGGCAGTAAAAATTCTTGTTTTGTAAGTTGTTTTATACAACTTAGTGTAATATTTAACAGTTAGAAAATTGCGCACATGTGACATCGCTTAAAAATAATTTCGTTTGATGCTTTTATGTCTGATGTCTTTTAGTCTGAGGCTGTTTTCTCCGATGCCTAACTGTACAAGACCTGCCGTCATTTTTCCTAAGACCTGAAGCCTTTTTCAGTCTGATGCGATGCCATTTTCGTTGTATGACTGAAGTCTGAGAATGTCCTAAAATTCACACCATACTATTGACATTTGTTCAGAAAAAAAAAAAAAAACATACAAACATCTTTTTGTGCTTTTATGTTGACAAAATGGATGATGAGGTATGGCAATCCACAGCTGACAAAGCATGCACAGCTTCATCTGGTAAGAGGAACCGAAGTGATATATGGACTCATTTTACTGTTAGCAGTACAGACAAAACAAAGGTGGTGTGCAACCTGTGCAAAGCTACCTTTAGCAGGGGGAAAGATTGCAAACATCTGAGTACATCACAACGTTACATTTACAGGTATATATATATATATATATATATATATATATATATATATTAGGGGTGTAACGGTTCACAAAATTCACGGTTCGGTTCGATACGATACACTGGTGTCACGGTTCGGTTCGGTACGGTTCGGTACGTTTTATCACAACTATGCAGTGTTTTCAGCCACATAACGTTCTTTAACGTTCATTCTTTTAAGATTTCAGACATTTATATACGCATAAGCACCATTAAAACAATATATTTAGAGTTTATAAAATGCACACTGATGTCAGACATCAGTGGAAGGAGCAATAACAATCCATTCATATACAATTTGCCAATATTTATTCATATCAGACACACATAATGGGCCTAAGTAACTATAAAGTTTACTCTATTATTCTTCCAGTTCACCAGCCACTTACTTGCATATATTTCGGGAGAAAATGATGAATTCACCTGCTGCAAATCCGACTGACAGGACTCTGTAAACTGCAGCGCAAACTAAGATGGCGGCGCCTATCTCGCGTTATAGATCAAGATAAAGATCATTTATAAAGGCTTTTAAACGACAAAACACACTCACTTACACATATTTGAGGATCGGAATATCAGATAGTTGATAACATGGTAAGCAAGTTTGTGAATATTTTAAATAAACAAAGAAAAACAAAATAATAGCGATCCATCTGTCATACAGTGTTATTGTTGCTGCGCTCAGCGCTAGTGACACGCAAGACGCGTCCCTATGGAAACATTAAAGGCAAACGTTCTAAAATAATGGTTGCATTAAAAAAAAAAACTCACTCTGGGGGGGAGTTTAGAATATTTTAAACTCACGCTCGAAAGAGATAAAACAAAAACAGCTCCTTATAAAAAAAATGAAAATGTTATATAGCTTACAGGGAATCCAAAGTGCACCCAAACACCAGACCTGTTGGTTATTTGGACGATCTTCTATTTCTGGTCTGTTAAACCTTTACAGTCTATGTGTTAAACACATTAGCCATTTTGCAAAGAGCCTTCAGCGCGTACTGAGTGAGCGAGCGCCTGCCTGAGTAGCCACATGTAAATCAGACGCTCCAGACGCCCCAGACGCGTTCGGTTTGAACGCAGCATAACATAAACGTATAAGTTGGTGGTTTTTTTTTCTTCGGGGGTGTCAGGGGCGTTGCCTGTTACGTCGTTTGGGTTATTGGGCTACCTTGTTGAACGCATAACATTATATTTCACAAACTTTTTTATTTTCCAAATGTAATTAATTAGTCCAACGAACCGTTCGGTACATATAATGCGTACCGCGTACCGAACCGAAAGCCTCGTACCGAACGGTTCGATACGAATACGCGTATCGTTACACCCCTAATATATATATATATATATATATATATATATGCGTTTTGGTTGATGCTGCTAAAGTACAGCTTGGGATGTACTGAAACATCTAAAATGTAAACATTATTATGTATTTTCAGCTAAAAACAAAATATTTACTAATATTTTATTTCATACAGATATTTTATATAGATGCACTTTTATCATTTTATCAATTAATGCATTAGATTTTTAGATTCCATAACCCTGCCCCCAAGAATATAATAAGAATACATAAAACACAATGGAAAGAAATGTCCAGGAAAATTACCATTTTAGCAACAATATAACAATAAAATGTATATACCATTTTAGTAACAATATGATTTTTCAACTGAAAATTGTATAAGCAGAAACAAGAAAATATGGTGCCAGCTTTTGTTTTTAGGTTCTGAAGTAGAAAATGGATAAACAGCTTAAAAATTCTATTTCCAGATGTGGGTGAGCTTGAAATGCCCAACTCCGCTTGATTGGTCAACCAGAGATTATCCTGTGACATCACATCATAGATTCTTCCTCAGTTCCGCACAACAGAATATCCATTGCTTCAGTCATTCGTTCAGCCCCACTTTTACTGGCTATCTCCAGTCCCTCGTCTCCTCCTCTTTTGGTTCCACCCTTTATTGTAACATTATAACATTATTTTTTTATGGCAGGAAAAACAAGAGAAAATGTGATCAGCTGATGTTTGCTAATTATTTTTAAGAAAATGTAATCATCATGTAGTGACCTGATTATCTGATTTCAATAAGAGTCTATTCTATGATTATTTGGATGATATGTTATTAATTTTACATTATTGATTATAGTAGCCCTGTCATTCTTCAGCATGAGATCCAGCAGTGTTGTGGCAATCTAAAGGATTTTAAAAACACATTGTGCACAAATAAAGTTTTGATCTACTTGATCTTTCAGGATCTATTCACTCAGAGCACAGGATGAGCAGCGCCCCCTGCTGGCCTCACTAACACCTCTTCCAGCAGCAGCCTAGCCTTCAGTCTTGGGCTACAGGGTCAAATGGCTCCTGCTCTTTTGCAGTTGATTTCATCTAAGGCTGAGGCTGAAAGTCAGTTGTAGTTATTGTGTTTCTACTCGTCTATTCTCTTTTTCTGTCTAAACATGTCCATTAATGTTAAATGTTTGGCATGCATTTCACCTTTTTTTTTTTTTTTTTACACAGTGTAGTGTGTTACCGGGTAAGACCTGTCAGCCAACTTCAAGTTGTATTTAAGTGTTGATTGAACAGAGCTGCAGTAATCAGGACTGGCTCTGTTTAGTTCAGCTGAAAACCATTATGAAACAAGTTTCATGGATTTCAGCTTCAGACATATAAATGCTCATAAATGCTAGTGTCCAGATTCCCATCAGTCTAAACTGGGTTCAGAGATGATCACTGCTCTTGTGGTCAAACTGTGAGTTCTCACACTCATCAGTAACATGTTTCCAAACCTCAACAGTGAGATCACAGCTCTAAAAACACTACAGAAATCATGTAATGTCTCACTAAGTGCACCGCACACAGACACCTCGCTCAATTAAAACTAGAGAAAAGGTTACGCATAGAGTAAGATACAATACACAGAATAACACAGGGGAAGGAAAGGTTGTATGGAGAAATACAATCCTTCATATATTGTTTTACACAGGGCTTAGAAGGAAACAGTACAGACTTGTTGGTAATGCTTTAGATTACAGCCCAAAAAGTACTGAACAAGTAAAACAAATTAACAGAGTACCTTTCAGTAATTATAATGTACCTATAAAGTATGTATGTGAAGGTATAAGGGAACAATATGTAAAGTTTTGGGAATAAGGGGGTAACAACCAGGAAAATTAACAAACTAAGGGGTACTTAGTTTGCCCATCCCTGATCTAGAGCTTTAGATCTGATCATTGGGTCGATCAAAGGTCATTTATCTTATTTGAGGTTCATTGGTATCAAACAATTGAAAACCTTTGCTTTAAGCCGACAAAAGAAATAACCAATATGTATATGTTCAGATGTATTTATCTTTCGGAGAAGTATCTATATCTGAAGTGTGATGTTGATGAATCAGATCATGTAAAGTGGTTTAGCTCATCAACACCTCTGAAGATCTGGTCTGTCTGTGGTTTCACAAACACAAACTCTGTACTAGTGTGAAAAAAAAAAAGAAATGTGCATATTTCATAACTGTACACTCTAAAAAAATGCGTTCAATTAACTTACAATGAGAAAATTTAACAATTACAGTTTGGATAACAATAAGGGCAATTTAGAATTTAACCAAATGATGCTTTGATATACAAACTTTTTTTAGCCATCAGTTTTAGATTTGTGTGATGTGATTTCATGGGATGAAAGTAAGTGTGCTTTTATATTATCTTTTAAGATAACCTTTTTATACATATTTAACATTGGGAATTATGCTGCTTTACCATAAGAGTATTTAGTTCACAGCAAACTTTTATGAAACTGTTTGTGTGTGAAGTAAGCCTTAAGTTCTTTGACCAAACAAAATAAGCATCACAGATTATTTATCTTCCTATGATTCATCTAGATATATATAGATGAAGTGTGATCTTGATGCATCTGCTCATTTAAGCTGCTTCACTTCTGAAGGTTGAGAATTTGTGGTTTCACAAGCACAAACTTAGTAGCCTTAGACCTAGTAAAAGCCTCATGGTGCATACGTGAAAAACAAACTCAGATTAATAATGTATTCATGCTAAAACCTGTGAACATGACTTTTAACTAATCATTAGCAATATGTTATTGATTATGGGTTTTGAATTAATTTTGATACAGTCATGTGTCTCAACAAGTCATAACATAATTATACCTTTACAAATTATTAGCTAATGATTAATTTACACTATTAGTCAATACTACATGTTGTTAAGCAATAAATAGATTAATAAAGATGTATTTATTATCAATTAATCAAATAGAATCTTCATTAGTTGCTGATGTAGTAATCATTAATAAATGGTTTATTTCTTCATGCAGTCATGCATTAACTCATGATTATCTGCGCATTAGTTAAGTATGAATTAATGCATATTAGTGCCTCGTATTGTAAAGTGTTACCAAAATAATAATAATAATAATAAATAATCCTTACATTTATATAGCGCTTTTCTGGGCACTCAAAGCGCTTTACATATTGAAGGGGGAATCTCCTCAACCACCACCAATATGCAGCATCCACCTGGATGATGCGACGGCAGCCATATTGCGCCAGTACGCCCACCACACACCAGCTTATTGGTAGAGAGGAGACAGAGTGATGAAGCCAATCAGTGTATAGGGATGATTAGGAGGCCATGATGGACAGAGGCCAATGGGGAAGTTTGGCCAGGATGTCGGGGTTACACCCCTACTCTTTTCGAAGGACATCCTGGGATTTTTAATGACCACAGAGAGTCAGGACCTCGGTTTAACGTCTCATCCGAAGGACGGTGCTTTTTGTCAGTATAGTGTCCCCATCACTATACTGGGGTGTTAGGACCCACACAGACCACAGGGTGAGCACCCCCTGCTGGCCTCACTAACACCTCTTCCAGCAGCAACCTAGTTTTCCCAGGAGGTCTCCCATCCAGGTACTAACCAGGCTCAGCCCTGCTTAGCTTCAGTGGGCAACCAGTCTTGGGCTACAGGGTGATATGGCTGCTGTTAAAATTTCAAGCAGTATGTTTTCAAGCAAGCAGGAAAACACACACATATATATAACTGAAACGAGACTGGACACTGAACTGAACACAAACAGGAACTGATATACACAGAGCAGAAGATGAACTAATGATGGTGAGTTAGTGTCCATGGTGACTGATGAGTGGTGGGAACTTAGAGCAAAGAAGCACATGTGACGATTGAAAACCAAAACAAACAGAACATGACGGTGACTGTGTGACAGATCACTTCTTGTCTTGACTTTAGAGTTCAGAGGAAGTTCTCAACCACAGGAGGAGCTGATGATGATTAAAGGAGGAGCTGTAACTATATAATGAAGAGAAAGACTGACAGAAACAGAAAATGGCCGATCAGTGTGATCTGTGTCTGCTGGGACTGATCATTCTCTCTTCACTTCTCACAGGTAAAGAAATCTGGATTTTCTCTAAAGACATTTAGTGGAATTAGTCTGGAAAGAGTTGATTTGAACATGCTCAGTTTATTCTTGCACACATTCACGTTGTGATCTCAGAGTTGTGTATTGATACATACAGATCATACTGTATTATTCCTGATACTGGACATAGAGTCACTCAAACATCTGATGATCAACAATTATCTTCATATTCAGAGATTTCAACAGCTACATGATCAAGACAAACACTTTATTCTAGAGAGTGATTGTCTTAAGTGAGGGGAAAAGACTGTTTGATATGCTTTATGTTTCATTTATTAATGTACAGTAGTCAACATTGGAAGTGGATCAAAAAAGTTCATCACAGTTGTCCTAAGAAGAAGGTTTTAAGACAACTTTGAAGAAAGGTTTTGATCTACTTCAAATGTTGACTTCAGTATATCATAGATCAGTCAAATATACTGTGTTTCAGGTACCAGTGGAGTGGATGATCCTCATGTGTTCATCAGTTCTGGTGAAAATGTCCGTCTGCCCTGTAATAATGCTCTTTCTGACTGCAAATCAACTACATGGAGCTACAGGAGAGCTGCTGTGTCTGTTGATCTGATTGATCAAGGGATAATAAATAAAGACACAGAGAGACATGAGAGACTGAGTCTGGGGTCTGACTGCTCTCTGAACATCAAGAACGTCACAGAAGATGATCATGGATATTACATCTGCCTACAATATGTGAATGATGAACAACTAGGAAATGTTACTTATTTTTTTGCACCTGTTTTTCTGCATGTTCTTCATGGTAATTTTATGATTATCTAATTTAAAAAGGACAGATTCTCCCTTTAAACTCACATGATGATTGAAGAGTCTGTGATTTGTGTCTTGTGTTCAGTTTCAGTATCTTCATCATCTTCATCATCATCCTCATCATCACCACAGACTGAGATCAGTCCAGGTCGCTCTGTGACTCTCTCCTGTCAGATGTATTCATATGATGGAGTCTCTTGTAATTATTTGGTCCCTTCTAAAGGACTTCAGCTGTTGTGGGTGAATCAGACTGGTGCTGATCTGAAGACAGACTCCAGATATCAGATATTATTCTCATCAGATCACTGTATCATCACTCTGACTACAACACTCCTGAATGAAGATGACAACAGAGAGTGGAGATGTCAGCTTACTCGCAGAAATCAACTCCAGACCTCAGTCAGATACACTGTCAAGTATTCAGGTGAGAAACAACTATTACTACTGTAAAATATGATGTTAATGTCCTACAGATGAACATCTGAACATTCATCTTCTGATTCCAGTCAGCAGCTCAAACTCTGAGAAGAAATCAAGCCAAACTACAGCAGCAGCTCCTACACAAGGTTCATGATCACATGATCACTGTCACACATCATCAGTCTCTCACTTCACTGGTTCACACTGGCTTTAATTAATCCATCCTTTCATTTGTACAGAGAATCAGAAGTCATTAAATACTCCAAACTCTGAGAGGACAGCAGCTGCTCAAACACCTGGATTTACTGAACAACAAGGTGTTTATTCATGTATTTCTTATTTCAGTGGTTTACAGAGAGTTACTGAGGAAGAGCTTATCAAACCATATTGAATTTATAGACCTCAATCATTCACACAAACAAACAAACAGGAAGTCATAGTGAGCATTTATTTCAGACCCCCCCTGTAGTGAAAATCAAGTTTTTAATGTTGTTTATATGTCTATGTAATGTTTTTAATATGCTTTAAGGCAAACCATGTGTAAATTCATAAGTCAGCAACATTGATGAGCATTTTATGTTTGAAACTGCAGTAAGCCAAAGACAGTCTAAAACCCGTGGTTTGACATCAGTGGTGTTTGTGACGTCACAGACTACAACCTCCCGGCAGGCTTAAGCATATCATTAACTATGACTGCTCTGAAGCAGGAAAGTCCTGAGAGAAGCCAGGTTATCCCGGTATATTTTTCCTGTTGATGTGAAAAATTGTGTAGATCTATCAATATAGCGAGTCTATTACGATGTTATGATGAACTATAGGCCTTTCTCCACTGACGTTCTGAGTTGTTCAAAGCGTTTGTAAGGATACTGATTGTTAGAAGGCAGCTGTCTGACTCTGAGATAAAGAACAGGAACGGTGTGTGTAACATTAGCAACACATTACTAGCTGTTTGATAATGTAGTCAAGCAAAAGGCTATCTATAATAATTCATATTAATTAATGACAGAACCGTCGCAAGGGCTGTGCCAAGTGTATGAGCGCATAGGGGCTCACGCCAAAGTAAAGTGACAGCTGAACTGAAGTAAAGCCAATAAAGTTCATGTTTTTGTCCTTTGAAATATTTTAATACTATACAACATAGCTAAAACAATATTGCTCTGAGAATGTGTGTGTGACCGTGATTCATGTGCATATTCAGTCAGTGTGGAATCACACGTCAAGTTCTGAGAGAGCTATTCAGTCCATTATAAATTCAGATTTTGGCCACATCTGGAATGGATCAAACCAAAGATATTAGCCTACCTGATAAGTTCAAGTAAATACGCTGGAAATCCGCGCTCATTCAAGGATGTGCATGTATTTCATATACGGAGAAGGCACGGGCCTGCAGAATTTCATCTGATACAAAGTGTTTTTTATTTAACACTAAAAAGTTAAATAAGTATGTATATCCTAACTATTACGCACCTTTCAGACCATCACTGGGAACAAAGGTACCGCAGAACGAATGTAGCTCTATCTCTAGATGTTTTAAATGTTTTTAAATCTGAAAACTTCTGTTCACAGAGAAAAACGCCTGAAAAACAATGCTGGTTCTCTCAATACTGTCATGAGCCAGGTTTGATTACTCTTGTTTTTGGGTGTCTTTTCCCCCTCTATCATTCATCTTTCATTGGTTTCAGCTGTTCCCTGTTACCTCTGGCATTCGCGCTCCCATGCACGCACCTGTTCTGTGTCTTCGCGCTGATTGCGCTGCCTACTTTTCCCTGTTCTTTGTTCTTGTCTGTGTCCAGGAATTGTTGTATGTGAGTGTGACGAGCTTCTCGCTCTCTTGCTTGACGAGATTTGTGTATGTGTTAGCAGCTATTAGTCTGAGTCCCAGTCCCAGTCTAGAACCCGATTGTGTTCCTGCTGTCCTGATCAGCCGTACAGAGTTACCTGTCTGCAGGCATGGTTGCTTCTTTCTGCCAGCCTGGACCATCTTCATCGGTCTACGCTTCACTCCAGTTGGACTACACTTCTGTTGAGGATCTGTGACTCTGTGACTGCTGTATAATCCTTTGTTCTCCAGCTGCAGCATGTTTTCTATATCGTGCCTGGCAGTCTGTTTCTGTTTGTATTTGGGACTGAATAAACTTTGCAAACTACTTTCGCCTCTAGGTCATCTAGAGTCACCTGACAGATACTGTGTGTTTTACAAAGAAATCGCTTCAGGTGATTCAGTGAGAGAGCAGTCCATACGAATGCGAGCGGATTCAGACCGTTTTGCAAACGTGTTTGACCAATTCATAATTTAGAACACAATTTAAGCATCAGAAAATATGTGAGCAGTTCAGTTACATAGCTGTTAAAAAGCAAAGCTTTTTTCTTAAATATCCACAACACAAACAACAAATTGCCCGTTGCTACAGCAACAGTAGATTCTCTGAGCTGGCGTGAACATGTGGAAGTGGGGCTAATTTGCATATTCATTGATCTGTGTATATTAAATGAGGCAAGGGTGTAGAGTTACATTGAAGCTATTTTAAGTGGTGATCAAAGGTGAGTTTTAATGGATAAAATAATTTACTGTTATGCGACTGCAGAAGACCCAGAGGCAAAAGGAGCAGGTTAACAGAATTTATTTAGAGTCCCAAACAAAATAGAACATAAACAGTCTGCCAGGCGTCATAACACAGCACGCTGCAGCTGGAGAACAGAAGGGGTAGCAACAGTTCTTTCCCTGAAGGAAGCCCTAGTTCTACAATGGCTCGGTGGTCGATCTGGAGTGTCTCAGGAAGTAGATGGAGAGCACCCAGGCTGGTAGATGGAGAGCACCCAGGCTGGTGGATGGAAGAAACCAGGCCTGCAGACAGAAGTCTCAGACAGATGGACCGCGAGTTCTGGTACTGGAGCTGGTACTGGGACTGGGACTCGGACTGATAACACAGACACAAGTAGAGTTATAACGGTAGCAGAGAGAAAGCGCGAACGCAGGCAGACATGACGAACAGCTGAAACGAATCAGCAAAGATGAACAAAGAAGGAAAAAGACATAAAACAAAGAAACAATCAAACCTGGCTCATGACAGTACCCCTCCCCTCTCCGAGGAAGAGGACTGGCGAGAGCGAAGGAAGTCATCAATGAGCGAGCGGTCCAGGACGTCCCGGGCTGGAATCCAGCTCCTCTGTAACCGGACTGTAACTGGACTGTAACCCTCCCAATCAACCAGATACTGGTAGCCCCGCCCCTGGCGGTGCACGTCCAGCAGTTTCCTAACCCTGTAGATGGGAATCCTCGACCAGAACCAGACAATGGGTGGGTCTGGCGGGAGTGCGAACAACGGGCTTAAGACAAGAAACGTGGAAGACTGGGTGGACGCGCCGCAAGTTGGGAGGCAATTTGAGTTTGACAGCCACAGGACTGATGACTTTGATAATAGAAAAGAGACCGATGAAGCGCAGAGCCAATTTGCGAGATTCACTTTGCAGGGGCAAATCCCAAGTGGACAACCACACTTTTTGACCGCAAATGTATCTGGGAGCTTTGATGCGACGGCGATTGGCAGTACGACGAGAACGCTCTCTGTTGCGACATAAAGCGGATCTCACTGTCCTCCAGGTGCGTTGGCAACGGTGGATAAACGCTTGGACCGAAGGAACAGAGGCTTCAGTCTCCTGGGAGGGAAACAGAGGAGGCTGATAGCCGTGAGATGACTGAAACGGTGATAACCCGGTGGCTGAGGAGGAGAGAGAATTATGGTCGTATTCGACCCATGGTAACTGCTCGCTCCAGGACGAAGGGTTGCAAAAAGGCCAAAGTACAGAGCATATGACCCAAAATTTGGTTAGTTTGTCTGAGGATGAAATCCTGACGTCAAGCTGGCAGAAGCACAGAATTTCCTCCAGAATTGAGATGCAAATTGAGGGCCTCTGTCCGAGACGATGTCCAAGGAAAGACCGTGCAGACGAAAAACGTGCTCGATGACAACTTGGGCGGACTCCTTAGCAGAGAGGAGTTTACAGAGCGGAACGAAGTGGGCGGCTTTAGAAAAACGGTCTACAATAGTAAGGATGACTGTGTTATTGGCTGAAGCCGGAAGTCCAGTAACGAAATCCATGGCGATATGAGACCATGGACGAGATGGAATCAGGAGGGGTCTAAGGAGCCCCGCGGGAGGATAATTATTCGACTTAGTTTGTGCACAAACAGCACACGAAGCAACATACCAGCGCATGTCACGAGCCCTTGAGGGCCACCAAAAATGTTAACTGACAGCCGCGAGAGTCCCTCTAACCCCAGGATGAACGACCAATTTAGAAGAATGTCCCCAGCGGAGGACAGCGGGACGCATGGACTGTGGAACGAATAAATGACCTTACATTGACTGACCTGACATTGACGAGGAATATAAACATTTGTTAAAGCCGCCTTGACCTGTCTCTCGATACCCCAAGTCACGCCCCCCACCACACATCCCTCTGGCAAGAGGTTCTGTGGAGGATGCGCTCTCCAAGGTACCCGAACTGACGAGAGAGAGCGTCAGGCTTAGTGTTCTTTGAGCCGGGTCGGTACGAAATGGTAAAATCAAAGCGGCCAAAAAAAGCGCCCAACGAGCCTGACGGGCATTTAGTCGATTTGTTGTTCAGATATACTCGAGATTCCTATGATCCGTCCATACAATGAACGGAGTAGCAGAACCCTCTAGCCAGTGGCGCCACTCACCCAACTCCAAGCGGATGGCGAGAAGCTCGCGATTGACGATATCATAATTATGTTCGGCCGGTGAAAGACGATGAGAAAATAAGCACAAGGGTGGACCTTTTCATCAACGGGGGAACGCTGAGAAAGTACCACGACAACAGCTACATCAGAGGCATCGACTTCAACTGTGAATTGTCTCCCGGGGTCCGGCATACCACCGAGCCAAGGAATGATACTGACTGGGCGTGGAAGACGCATTTCTCGGCCTTAACAACGAGCTTATTCTCTAAGAGGCGCTGAAAGACACGACAAACATGCTGAACGTGCGCTTGGAGAGAAGGCGAAAAAATTAGAATGTCATCAAGGTAAACAAAAACAAAAATATTAATCATGTCTCTCAAGACATCATTTACCAGTGCCTGAAAAACAGCCGGTGCGTTGACAAGGCCGAATGGAAGAACCCGATATTCAGAGTGCCCGAGCGGTGTGTTGAACGCCGTCTTCCATTCGTCGCTCACCTTTATACGCACCAAATGGTAAGCGTTGCGGAGATCAAGCTTCGTGAAAACCTGAGCTCCCTGCAGGATCTCAAAGGCCGATGACATAAGGCAAGGGTTAACGATTCTTGACTGTTATGTCATTGAGCCCTCGATAATCTATACAAGGACGCAAGGACCCGGCAGGCGAGGTGGGTGGGACAATGGTCCCTGTGGCGAGACTTTCAGAAACATATTTCTCAAGAGCTTCGTGCTCTGGGGCGGACAATGAATACAAGCGACCGCGAGGGGGGTAGTACCAGGAAGTAATTCAATGCTACAGTCATACGGACGGTGAGGAGGAAGGGATGCAACCCGGGAATGACTGAAGACCGCTTGCAAATCGTGATACTCCTCCGGCACTCCAGACAAATCACCAGGTTTTTCCTGAAAAACAGAGACAGAAGAAACAGCAGGGACAGCAGATACAAGACATTGAACGTGACATGACAAATTTCAGGACTGAATAGTCCCCTCAACCCAGTTAATCTGAGGATTATGTTGGACAAGCCAGGGATGACCCAAAACAATAGGGACAACAGTAGAATGAAAAATAGAAAAAGAAATAGTCTCTTGATGATTGCCAGAGATGGTGAGACTCACTGGTATGGTGACATAGCGAATGCCAGGCAGCTCACTGCCGTCTAGCGCGAACAGGATACAGGGTAGGATCTTCTAACTTGCGGACAGGAATGTTCCTTTCCTGAGCCCATTCCTCGTCCACAAAATTTCCCTCCGACCCTGAATCAATGAAGTCTTGACACGATGCAAAAGCCCCTGCCCACTGGAGGATGACAGGGAGTGTGGTGACAGTCTGAGCAGGAGGGGAGTGTGAAGCAGTGCTCAACAGTAATCCCCGGTCTACTGGCGAGCGCTTTCTTTTAACGGACAGACTGCGACTAGATCCCGAACGCCCACAGTACATACAGAGGTGATGCAGGATACGGCGCTGGCATTTGGCGGGGGAGATGCGAATGCCCGAAGTTTGCACAGGCTCAGGGAATTGGGCAGCATCGAAAGACACCGCAGCGGGCGCAAGTTGAGGAGAGGATTGTACCAGCTGCGCGCCGCGGGCACTACGCCGAAGGTCAGCTCGTTTCTCCAGTCGGATTGCTAATTCCACCATCTGGTCGAAAGCAGCGGGGACTTCATGTGCATAAATCTCATTCTTTATCTCGGGACACAAACCCTCCAGAAAACGTGCAGTCAGAGCCGGTTCATTCCACTCACATGTCACAGAGAGTGTGCGAAACTCGATGGAGTAGTCCGAGACAGAACGCTTCCCCTGGCGCAGCACAGCAAGCTGACAAGAAGCCTCATGCCCACTCACGGATCGATCAAACACCTTAATAATTTCTTCTTTAAAGGAGGTGAAAGACTGGCAGCATTCCACCTCCGCCTCCCAGACCGTCATGGCCCAGTCCCACGCTCTTCCCGTCAATAATGAAATCACAAAAGCAATCCTGGCGCAGTCGGGCGATTTAAGTCTGTCACCTGGCCCGCGAGGTTCTCCACAGCGTATCTCGTAGCCAAAAGCTCCTCCTCATGCCTGCCGAGCATAGCACCCTGCATCTCCACAGCAGAACGGATAAGTCCCTCCTTCGTCGGGTCCATGTTTGGTTGGATAATTCTGTTATGCGACTGCAGAAGACCCAGAGGCAAAAGGAGCAGGTTAACGGAATTTATTTAGAGTCCCAAACAAAATAGAACATAATCAATCTGCCAGGCGTCGTAACACGGCACGCTGCAGCTGGAGAACAGAAGAGATAGCAATAGTTCATTCCCTGAAGGAAGCCCCAGTTCTACAATTGCTTCGGTGGTCGATCTGGAGTGTCTCAGGAGGTAGATGAAGAGCACCCAGGCTGGTAGATGGAAGAAACCAGGCCTGCAGACAGAAGTCTCAGACAGAAGGACTACGAGTTCAGGTACTGGAGCTGGTACTGGGACTGGGACTCAGACTGATAACACACACACAAGTAGAGTTATAACGGTAGCAGAGAGATATTGCGGTAGCACGCCACACTAACAGTTAGACAATTACCCGACACAGACACGAACAGACAGCAGGGAGAAATAACCAGAGCAATCAATACAGACACAGAACAGCTGCGGACGCAAAAGCGCGAACGCAGGCAGAAATGACGAACAGCTGAAACGAATCAGCAAAGATGAATGGATCTCATGTTCGTGTGAACATCTTCAGCACAGCACACTACAGCAGTTAAATAAATCAGTCTCACTTTGTAAAAGAAATGTCTTGATGATGTGTTCATGCATTCAAATATGATTTTGTTTTTAATAGTTGTAACATCAACTACAGCAACAGAACTGATTCCAACCTCTCTAGGTGTGTATGAACAACATCCTCATTTCAGTTTTCACACTCTGGAGTTTTTCTAGAATCAGGATCTAAATGAACTCATTGTAGTGAAAATGAGCTCTGTGGACATCAGTATTAATATGACTGTAATATCGTCTCTCTCTCAGTGATTGTGATTGTTGTCGCTTCATTCGCTGTTCTCCTTCCTGCTCTTATTCTCTGGATGATTCGCAGAAAAAGAGACGGTGAGTTTTTACAGTTTCGTATATTTCTAACAGACAAAAAGTCCAAAACACCTGATAAAATAAACATGTAATTTAGACAAATATTATGTGTTTGAGACTGTATTGTGTATTTGGTTTTGATCAGTATTCTCTTGATATTATGTTTCAGATAACAGAAGAGGAACTGATGACTCTGAGGTGAGTATTGTAGGTCGATCCTTGAGTTATTCATGTTTATAAGCTCTGAGCCATGAAATATGACACTCATATTAGTCAGATTATGACAGGTTAGTACTGTACTGTTTTTGGTCTAAAACTCACAGATAAGAATAAATATGATGAGCCAACGACACAATCAACATTTACATCCATCTACTGCCAGTGAACAATATGATTCATCTTCAATAATCTGTATATTTGTGTATATTTGACAGTGTTAAAGTTAGTCAAGTTAAGTCACCTTTATTTATATAGCGATTTTACCAATGCAGATTGTGTCAAAGCAGCTTTACAGTGATAACTGGTATATAAGTTTGGCTGCACAGCAGCTTTTAAAGAAAACTTTGTCATTGTCCAGCTTAACCCTCTGGGGTCTGAGGATTTTTGGGGCCCTGGAGAAGTTTTGACATGCCCTGACATTTGTGCTTTTTTCAGTTGTTCAAAAACATATTAATGGAAAAGGTGTCATTACACTGTAGGCAAGGCAAGGCAAGGCAATTTTATTTGTATAGCACATTTCATACACAATGGTAATTCAAAGTGCTTTACATAAAGAAGAAGAATAAAAATATAACATAAGGAATAGAAATAACAGTAAAAATAACAGGAAGTCTTAGGGAGTTTTTTTGTTGTTGTTGCTGTTGTTCTCGTCGTTGTTGATGTCCGTCAGAGTGGATCTAAATGGATCTATCCATCAGAGCAGATCTAAATGGATCTTCCTCACACAACAGGACCACTGTCTGTTAAGGCACTTCAAACTGATAAACAAAGTTTCAATCTCCCCTTTTGCCAAGACACCTCAAACTGTGCCACACAGCCCTAATCCCCCTTAGATATCTTATCTATGCAATGCAATTCAAATTTCCCCTTTGGAAAGTGTCCTGACTGTAATCTAGAGATATCTTAACCATTCACCACAGCTCAAATTTCCCCATGGTTTGTCCCCTTATCCACATTTACCAAATTTTAACCTAATCACAAATGCTTTCTTCCTAATTCTCCCAGCTCTTTCAACCAGACAGCAACATTTAAAATGCATTAAAAGTCAGAAATAACAAGATGATACATAAAAGATATAAAATACATTAAAAATGAAATAAAAACAGGAAAAAAGCAATTAAAAGAATAAAAAGATAATACGTATAAAATAAAATGCAAACAGTTCGGACATAGCACAGTGCTCAATCAGCAAATGCATAGATAAAAAGATATGTTTTGAGTCTGGATTTGAATGTGGCTACTGTTGGAGCACACCTGATCTCTTCTTGAAGCTGGTTCCAGCTGCGGCTGGCGTAACAGCTAAAAGCAGACCCTCCTTGCTTTGAGTGAACCTTTGGTATTTCTAAGTGACTTGATCCTGATGATCTGAGTGATCTGTTAGGTTTATATTCTATGAGCATATCTGCAATGTATTGAGGTCCTAGGCCATTGAGTGATTTATAAACAAGTAACAGTACTTTAAAATCAATTCTAAATGCAACTGGAAGCCAGTCCAAGGACCTGAGGACTGGTGTGATGTGTTCATGTTTTCTGGTTCTGCTCAGAATCCTGGCAGCAGTGTTCTGTATGAGCTGCAGCTGTTTTATGGTCTTTTTGGGAAGACCAGTGAGGAGTCCATTACAATAATCCACCCTGCTGGTGATGAAAGCATGAACAAGTTTCTCTAAGTCTTGACTGGAGACAAAGCATCTAATTCTTGCAATATTTTTGAGATGATAATATGCTGATTTAGTTATTGTCTTTACATGGCTACTGAAACTCAGGTCTGACTCCAAAATCACACCAAGATTCCTGACTTGATTTTTAGTTGTTTGACCCCTAGAGTGATGTTCACTTTGAGAACTTCATCTTTGTTTCCAAACGCAATGACTTCAGTTTTGTCTTTGTTTAACTGAAGGAAGTTTAGGCACATCCAATTTTTTATTTCATCAATGCACTGGCACAGGGAGTCAATGGGGCTGTAGTCGTTAGGTGATAGGGCTAGGTAAATCTGGGTGTCGTCTTTTAAGTGAGCGGATGTTTAAAAGTGCTAACTTAACAGTCTTACTTTCTGTCTCTACAGTAATCTTAGTTTGACGTGTAATAGGTAGCAGATTAAATGGGATTGCCAAACGGTTTAAGAAGGCCTTAGGCTTTCTATCACGTGATAAAACAGAAATAGAGAAAGCAACAGGCACACTGGGTTCCCGCATGTTCTGTAAACATTTGACAAAGTCACTGTTATCATAGCGGGGACCCGACACACATCACTGAGAGCTGTTATCGGTTGTTTTTGATTCACCTAGAACAGATGGAGAAGGATGTGGGCCCTGGCGTTGTGGCAGGGGCCGAAGAGCTCTCGCAGGAGGAGGGGGAGGCCGAGCTGGGCCCACAGGCTTTGGTGGTTTCGGGGCTTGACGCTTTTTTGTTGATATCTGGGGGCTCGCAGCAAAAGAGTGGAAGAGTTTGGTTCCAGCATACACCAGTTCCTCCATTTTCTCTGAGAAGCACAGAAGAGGGGATGCTGGAGAGAGGGACAACGTGTCCGGTCAGAGGGGCTGTTGCTCTGGAGGCTGTAATATGTTGTCCTGGCTTCCCTGGCTGTTTTCCCGAAAGTCGTCCTTGGGTGCTGAATCTTGGAGCAGTTCTAACACGTCACTGTCTCTCAGTGAGCTCTGTGGGCAGGGCTCAGTCAGGATTGTGTCCGTGAGCAGTGGTTGTTGTGGCTGAGTGGTGTTATCATTGACCTTGTGGGCTGTGTCAAGCGCAAGTCCATTCAGGTGCTGAAATGAAGTCCTGTGGTCAGTTGTACTCTGTCCAGGTGTGTTTGTGCCATTCAGGTTGGGTGGATTTGCACACACTGCTGAAGGATGACTGAGGGAGAAGTAGATATTATCCTTTAGCACTCTTGAGCCCAGTTTTTTTGGGTGCAGGCCATCATGTGTGAACAATTGTCTCTGACTCCAGAAAAGATTAAAGTTGTCATTGAAATTCAGTCCCTTTAAGTTGCAGGTTTTTTTTGCAGCCATGTGTTAAGCCCAAGTAACTGTGTAAATCTATTTGTTCCTCTTGCTGGGAGTAGTCCACTGATGAACGACTGAACTTTTAGTCTTCTAAGCATTTCAAAAAGTTCATTGAAATCCCTTTTAAGGAGTTCTGACTGCTCCTTCCGAATATCATTCTTCCCCACATGGATGATTAGTCGATTTGCAGTTTTATATTTCATCAGAATGCTCTTAAGTTCCCTGTTTACATCAGAAACTGTTGCTTGTGGAAGGCAGCATGTAGTTGTATCCCTGCTGATAATGTTTCTGATAATAGAGTCACCCACTATCAGAGTCCTGGGCTCGGCTGCTCTATGAGCTGAGTACTGCTGTTTGCTCGACCTTGAGCGGCAGTTAGCATCGGTGTTAGCTGCTGGCTGATTTGATCTGTGTCCGATCATGTTTGGAGATTCCTCACCCACATTCATTAACACTTCAAATCTGTTCTCCAGATGTATTGGCGGTGGTAGGGAGCTAGTGTTTGGGGTAGAGGATGCTACTGCATTAATATGTGATACTCGTGACAATTTGATGTCTCGAGTGCCTTTGGGTCTCACTCCCTGTTTGTGCCATCGATTAGTATGTTGATCAGTTTCGGCACTCAGTATGGTCTGTTTAGGGGCATTAGATTCATGGGACTCACCGGCTGTGTGCTGAGGACGTCCATGACGAAGCTCTGTTGTGTGTTCCTTCTGGTTTGGTAGTCCCGCAAGTAACTTTGTTTCAAGAACTGCAATCCTTTGTAGAAGTCTGTGGCAATTTGTGCAGCAGGTAGATTCTTCAACCAGAGGAGGCATATTATTTATAATCCTTTTGGATGTAGGCAGCTGTGTTTTCCCTTCTCCGGAATGTAAGCTGATGGCTGCCGTCAGTGGGAGGCTGGTTGGTTAAAAATTCCCCTTTTTTGTAGCAATTCTTCCAGTTAAAACGTTTGTTGGTGCCAAGATTTGTCATTTGAGCACTGTGCTGATTTGCTGTAGTTAAAATTAGGAGATAAAATATAAAAGCAATAGAGCAAAGCACGGAGCTGTAAGCAGGAGCATCCGAACAGTAGCGAAGCAGTAGCGAAGCACAAATTCAGCACATACTAGGCTACCATAATATGTGAGCAACATGTATGTACATGTTTGTATTTTTGAAGGAATAACATTTATGCATGGTTATTGAAAAAAAACAAAAAACTTAAGTCACTGGAATATGGTCACAAATATTAAATATGTGTTCACAAGAATTCTGGGTATTGGAGGTTG
This sequence comes from Megalobrama amblycephala, assembly GCF_018812025.1. Classification (NCBI taxonomy): domain Eukaryota; kingdom Metazoa; phylum Chordata; class Actinopteri; order Cypriniformes; family Xenocyprididae; genus Megalobrama; species Megalobrama amblycephala. Next base: position 75,683,547 of record NC_063044.1, read on the forward strand.
TAGACTAGAGTTTTTGCTTCAAAATGATGGGTAACACTTTATAATAACGTTCAGTTATAAGTCACTTATAAATTATTAGTTAATGAAGAACTAATCATTTACAAAACATGAATATACATTCATAAATGATTAATAAGTGATATTTTAACATTTTATGAATGTTTTATTAATTAGGTTATAAGTCATTTATAATTTATTAGTTAATGATCAGTGATTAGTAAATGAGTTTTAGTAAATTAGTAAATTATCATTAGTAAATTATCAGTATATGATTTAATGATGAAGTTGTAAGCTGGTCTGTGTTCAAAAGCAGAAACATGCAGGTATGCTAAATCATTATTTTTAAGAAGAGTAATGTATTTGTTTTGAAGTGGATAAACATTTATAAATGCCTTACAGTCAGGTGATTTCAGTGGGTTATGTTAAATCCTTTCACTCATCAGCACAGACTGTTCTGTGTGGAGTGTGTGGGATCTAGTGATGAAGTGAACCTCTGAACCGGTTTTACTTTCCACTGAAGCTCACATCAGGTGCAGAGAGTTAAACACTCCATGTGTGTCAGAGAAGACAGCTGTAAACGCATTTACAAAATTAAAATTAAATAATATACAAAGCTTTCTGCAGCCCCTTTTCTAAAGTGTAAACAATTCATCACTTGCAAATGTGTTATATATCATATGTAAACCTTTCTTACCTGTTACAAATTATTTGTATATGTATACAAGTCATTTATAACACTTTCTGCATCCCCTATTCTAAAGTGTAAACTATTCATCACTTATAAATGTGTTACATGTCAAGTCAAGTCAAGTCAAGTCACCTTTATTTATATAGCGCTTTTTACAATGCAGATTGTGTCAAAGCAGCTTTACATTGATAAGTGTCAATGCAGGCAGATCAGAAGCACTGTTGAATAAATGTCAAGAATACTGTTGAATGTCAAGTCAAATGTCAAGTGTCCCCAACTAAGCAAGCCAAAGGCGACAGCGGCAAGGAACCCAAACTCCATCAGGTGACATCAGGTGGCAAACAAGTGGCAAATAGGTGTTAAAATGGAGAGAAAAACCTTGGGAGAAACCAGGCTTAGTCGGGGGGCCAGTTCTCCTCTGGTGAACAGTGCTTTGTTACAATTCAGGTTGCTATCATAAGTCTGATAGGATCACAACATTCAAAGTATTTATTTCAGTTCCATCCAGTTGAGGATCGTATTCATCACGCTGGTATGGGCGGTTTGTTGAGGAACTGTGCTACTGGCTGTCATGTTGATGAGGCCTTCACAATGGATGATCTAGTTGACTCAATCTCTGCTGATACTTCAGGGCTGCGTTGTGGTCGTGTCATGGCGCCGGTCCTTGGTCTCAGCTGGATACAGCCCGGATCCGGTTGACTACGGTAAACCTCGGGATAAACAGAAAGACTAATATTAGCGTAGATGCCATTCTTTTTCTGATGTAACGAGTACATCTGGTGTTATAGGAAGTGTTCCCGGTTCCGGCTGACCTAATTTATGCAGCCTAATAATCTTTTAACGGATTTGAAAATATAAATTGATAATGTGTTATGTGTATGCCAGGTTAAAGAGATGCATTTTTAGTCTAGATTTAAACTGACAGAGTGTGTCTGCATCCCGAACAATGCTAGGAAGATTGTTCCAGAGTTTAGGTGCCAAATAGGAGAAGGATCTACCGCCTGTAGTTGATTTTGATATTCTAGGTATTATCAGCTGGCCTGAATTCTGAGATCGCAATAAACGTGAAGGACTATAATGCATTAAGAGCTCGCTTAGGTACTGGGGAGCTAAACCATTTAGTGCTTTGTAAGTAATTAGCAAGATTTTAAAATTTATACGATGTTTAACAGGAAGCCAATGCAGTGATGACAGAACTGGGCTAATATGGTCATACTTCCTAGTTCTAGTAAGAACTCTAGCTGCTGCATTTTGTACGAGCTGTAGTTTATTTATCAAGCGAGCAGAACAACCACCCAGTAGAGCGTTACAGTAGTCTAGCCTTGAGGTCATAAACGCATGAACTAACTGTTCTGCATTTTTCATTGAGAGCATATGTCGTAGTTTAGATATATTTTTAAGATGGACGAATGCGGTTTTACAGATGCTAGTAACATGGCCTTCAAATGAAAGATTGGTAACAAAGAGCACACCCAGGTTCCTAGCTGACGACGAAGACTTAACAGAGCAGCCATCAAGTGTTAGACAGTATTCTAGATTATTGCGTGAAGAAGTTTTCGGTCCAAAAATTAGAATCTCTGTTTTTTCTGAATTTAGTAGTAGGAAATTACTGGTCATCCAGTTTTTTATATCAGCTATACATTCTGTTAATTTAGAGAATTGGTAAGTTTCGCCAGGGCGCGAAGAAATGTAGAGCTGAGTATCATCAGCGTAACAATGAAAACTAACGCCATGCTTCCTAATGATATCTCCCAAGGGTAGCATGTACAGAGTGAAAAGCAACGGTCCTAGTACTGAGCCTTGTGGTAATCCATATTGAACTTGTGATTGATATGACATCTCTTCGTTTACTACTACAAACTGATAACGGTCAGATAAGTATGATTTGAACCATGACAATGCAATTCCACTAATGCCAATATAGTTTTCGAGTCTATTTAGAAGAATATTGTGATCAATAGTGTCAAATGCAGCACTAAGATCCAGTAACACTAATAGAGAGATACAACCACGATCTGATGATAAGAGCAAATCATTAGTAACTCTAATGAGAGCAGTCTCAGTACTATGGTACGGTCTAAATCCTGACTGGAAATCCTCACAGATACTATTTCTTTCTAAAAAGGAACATAGTTGTGATGAAACTGCCTTTTCTAGTATTTTTGACAAAAGTGAGATTTGAAATCGGCCTGTAATAGACTAATTCTCTAGGATCAAGTTGTGGTTTTGTAATAAGAGGTTTATTAATAGCCAGCTTAAAAGTTTTTGGTACGTATCCTAGTGATAAAGATGAATTAACGATATTAAGAAGAGGATCTATGACCTCTGGAAGCATCTCTTTCAATAGCTTAGTCGGTATAGGGTCTAACATACATGTTGTTGATTTTGATGATTTAACTATTAAGTTTAGACAATTCTTCCTCTCCTAAAGCAGAAAACGAATTGAATTTGTCTTCAGGGACACTACAATGCACTGTCTGACACAATACTGTAGTAGATGGTTGCATGGTTATAATTTTCTCTCTAATATTATCAATCTTGCAAGTAAAGAAGTTCATAAAGTCATTACTGCTATGCTCTTTGGAAACATCAGAAGTTGAAGGTTTATTTCTTGTTAATTTAGCCACTGTATCAAATAAATACCTAGGGTTGTGTTTATTTTCTTCTAAAAGTTTTGAAAAATAGGCAGATCTGGCAGTTTTAAGGCCTTTCTGTACTCAATCATTCTCTCTCTCCACGAAATGCGAAATACTTCTAATTTTGTTTTCTTCCAGCTGCGCTCCATTTTTCTAGCTGCTGTTTTTAGGGCCTGAGTGTGCTCATTGTACCATGGCGTTGAATTAATTTCCTTAATCTTTTTTAAACGCAAAGGAGCAACTGAGTCTAATGTGCTGGAAAAGACAGAGGCAATAGTTTCTGTTGCAACATCGAGGTCTTCTAAGCTGTCTGGTATGCTAAGGCGATGAAACTGATCAGGAAGATTATTTATAAAGCGATCTTTAGTGGTAGAAGTGATGGTTCTACCATATTTATGGCAGGGAGGCAGTTTAGCCGCTTTGACTAAATGTAGTATACACGAGACTAGATAATGATCTGAGATGTCGTCACTCTGCTGCAGAATTTCAACGGCATCAATATCGATTCCATGTGACAATATTAGATCTAAAGTATGATTATGACAATGAGTGGGTCCTGACACGTGTTGTCTAATACCAACAGAGTTTAGAATGTCTGTAAATGCCAATCCCAATGAGTCTTTTTTATTATCTACATGGATATTAAAATCACCAACAACAAGGACTTTATCTGCAGCTAGTACTAATTCTGATAGAAAATCGGCAATTTCTTTGATAAAGTCTGTATGGTGTCCTGGTGGCCTGTATACAGTAGCCAGCACAAATGTCAACTTACATAATGTTACGTAAAGCACCATCACTTCGAAGGAATTATATTTGAAAGACTTTTGATTAATACTGTAAATATTACTATAAATTACAGCAACACCTCCCCCTTTGCCTTTCTGTCGAGGATTGTGTCGATAATCATAACCTTGAGGACTAGACTCATTTAAAGTAATGTAATCGTCCGGTTTTAGCCAGGTTTCTGTCAAACACAGCACATCTAGATTATTGTCTGTGATAATATCGTTTACAATAAGTGCTTTTGAAGAAAGTGATCTAATATTTAACAACCCAAGCTTTATCATTTGTTTATCATTATTATCTCTATTTTTTATTTGTTGAACATCAATTACATTTTTGCCATTAAATGGGTTTAGAAGTTTTTTGTTTACTAATTCGGGGTACAGACACAGTCTCTATGTGATAATATCTAGATGTAAGAGTCGAACTGGCAAAGTCGAACATCAATAGTGCCGACGTGAATTACAATTTTAGAGTATTTACGATTAGCATTAGCCAGCACTTTTAAATTTGCTTTGATGTCAGGTGCTCTGGCTCCTGGCAAACATGTGACTATGGTGGCTGGTGTCTCTATTTTCACGTTCCGTGTAATAGAATCGCCAATAACTAGGGCACTTTCAACAGGATTCTCAGTGGGTGTGTCACTGAGTGGGGAGAACCTGTTTGATGCTAGGCCGCCTCACCGTTACCCAAGTGCCCTGCTGCGCGGGCTCTACAGCCGGAACCGAACAATGTACAGAGTTCACTAAGCTAGTCGCATCCAAAACAGTTTCTGAAGCCCCTGTATTCTTACTATCCTCGATTAAAGTTTGGATGCGTGTCTCTAATTCTGAGATTCTCTCTGTCAGCCTGACTATTTCCCTACATTTATGACATGTAAATCCCTCGTCGCTGACAGAGAGAGCTATACTGAACATGTGACAGATGGAACAGGAAACAATTCTGTGAGAGGATGACATGACTCACCGTGTTTGTAGACTGATTCGATCCGAGTTACCACAGCTGTTTGATGAACGCGTTGGAAGAGAAGCGCGTGAGACTGATGACAAGTTAACAAGCTAGCGAGATGCAAACGCGTTGTAACAGCGATTTAGATTCAAAGATTACAAGCTAGCGACGTCAGATTAATGTGGTAGGCAATAATAATAATATAAGCAACAATGAATAAAAGTAAGAGATTCAATAAACGTAAGAGAAAACAAAGCTATACGGAGACGCAAACCACCAGCAGCGAGGCAGACAGGAACAATCGAGCAGATCCATTTGCAGATCATCTTTATAAATTATGTACAAACTGCAATTTGTAAATATACCATTTATTTGCCATATGCAAAGTATATCTTTCAGTTAAAGGATATAAAAATCTATACGAATCCCAATATTTAAATTATATATTTTTATATAAAAATTATAATATTTTTATGCAAATATATTTTACTATTATATAGAAATCTTTGAGCCCCTAACTCACCCCTCATACCTAAACATGACCACTTTTTAGCCACTTCACAAAAATAAAAACGCAATATAGATATATTTACAGTGACTGTTATCTTAGTTGATATACTGTTGTATAAAAAGAATAATTCTAAGCTCCCTACTCCACCCTATAACCTTAAGCATAACCATTTTGACAATATATGTAGTGTAACAGGCAGATAAATGTACGCTAGTCACAATAATTTAATTAAAACGTTACAAAAAGCAGTATACAGAACAGACAAAACGACGCATGTGCTACATTACCAGCCAAATGACAGCAAATCATAATTTTGTGTGAGTAACAGAATGAAATTAAAGTGTTTAATCGCTGCAAACATTCCTCTGGTCTGCATTTCCATCCTTTTAAGCGTCGCGCTGAATCTAACACAGCAACTCAAATTCAGCATGTCGCAAACGCTCTATGGTAGTCGCAAATCAAATGTGACAGCCAATAAGGAGCGAGGAAAAACAAAACCCATAGCAACACCTCCCCCTTTGCCTTTCTGTCGAGGATTGTGTCGATAATCGTAAACTTGAGGGCTAGACTCATTTAAAGTAATGTAATCATCCAGTTTTAACCAGGTTTCTGTCAAACACAGCAAATCTAGATTATTGTCTGTGATAATATCATTTACAATAAGTGCTTTTGAAAAAAGGGATCTAATATTCAGCAGCCCAAGCTTTATCATTTGTTCATTAGTATTATAACTGTTTTTTATTTGTTGAACATATTTACTAATTCGGGGTACAGACACAGTCTCTATGTGATAATATCGTGGTGAAAGAGTTTCTATGTGTTGGGATTTATCTGACTTCTGTAACATGAGGCAGCTAGCAGACGGTCGGTTTAGCCAGTTTGTCTGGTTTAGCCGTAGTTTGTTTCATCTCTAAGACTATGTGCCATATTACTAGAGAGAAGAGCAGCACCATCCCGGGACGGATGCATACCATCTCTTTTCAACAGGTCAGGTCTGCCCCAAAAACTTTTCCAATTGTCTATGAAACCTATATTATTCTGCGGACACCACTTAGACAGCCAGCCTTTGAGTGATGATAATCTGCTAACTATCTCATCACTCCGACGAACAGGAAGGGGACCAGAGCAAATTACTTCTCCTGACATTGTACTTGCGAGTTCACACACCTCTTTAATGTTAATGTTAATTAAACTTATTAGAGTTTAATGTTAATTTTAGTGATCTCCGACTGGCGAAGTCGAACATCATTAGTGCTGACGTGAATTATAATTTTAGAGTATTTTGCGATTAGCATTAGCCAGCACTTTTAAATTTGCTTTGATGTCAGGTGCTCTGGCTCCCGGCAAACATGTGACTATGGTGGCTGGTGTCTCTATTTTCACGTTCCGTGTAATAGAATCGCCAATAACTAGGGCACTTTCAACAAGATTCTCAGAAAAAGGAGGGCAAGAGAAGATGGCGGTTACACGGAAAACAGGCTAGCTAAATGCTAACACATTGTGATAGGGATTAAGATTAAACAATTAAAAGCTAGCAACGTCAAATTAAAGTGAAAGGCAATATTAGACAATATCAGATATATGGCGATGATAATATAAACAACAATGAACGATAGTAAGAGATTCAAAACAAAGCTATACAGAGCTACAGACACAAACCACTGAGCAGCGAGTAGCAAGGCAGATAAGAGCCACTGTGGTGATTTTTCATATTTCCATTGATGTTTAGGAGCTGATATATGATGAGACTTACACTGAGGTCACTTATACTGAGGACTACAGTAAAAACAAGCCAGAAAGAACAAGGTGAGAAACACTTCCTTGTTCCTCCGTCAGCTTCTGATGTGTCCACATTCTCTCAACCTTCTCTCTGAAACACAGTCACACCAAACACTTTTCTTCTTATATGCAGTTCTTCTGAATTTGTGTCATGAATTGAGCTCAAACATCATGCTGTAATAATTGTGTGTTGAAACAATAACTGTGATGTTTGTTCAGGTTCGCTGTGATGATAAAGTGACTTATGCTTCCATCAGAGGAGCAAAAGCTGGATCTCAGGAAAACTGCAGTGAACTTTATGCCTCTGTGAACAAGAACCATCACACATCAGTCAAATAATGACACAAAAACCACATGAGCAGAAGAATATGAATCTAATAGAACTGAGTCCTAATGGTGTCATTCAGTGCCATTATAAATACTTTCAATGTCTTTTACATGTTCACAAACAAACCCAAGTGATGCTCTGATTTATTTGTAGTTATTGCTTATTTTTCTCAGTTCAGCATGTTTTGTGTATAGTTTCTGTCTGCTTGTTGATCAGTTAATGCTAGTGTCTTTATTATTCATTCAGAGCTGCAGGTTTGGACAAAGTCTAGAAAATGACGACACTTTTACTCTCTTACATCACTCTCATTAAATCATGTATTTTCTTGAGTGGTTAATTAACTGTCAGCTTGCACTAATTATGAGAACAGCCAAAGCTTCTTGATGATGTAAGCATTTGTCACATCACAGGAATGATCATTTGGTGTTTGAACCGTTTGATCAGCAGCTTTCAGCGATGTTTGTAATATTATATTTTATTTGTTAATAATAAAATAGTCTAAGTCAAACGTGTGTTTATAGTGAAATATATTTTCCATCATTACACATATTTTCTTGAGCAGACTCTGTAGATGAGACACAGAAACCTCTGGTAAGATGGAACTGATTATAAATACAATCAATCTATTACTTCAATTATTTTAATATTCTGTGAACTTCAGATGATTCATAAACATTTGAATACCTGAATGCATTTTCATACATAACATTAGTAGATATTGTGGCAATGACACTGTTTATTCTCTGTTATAAATGTGTTTTACTTGATTCACCTGCTGTTGGGAGGAGGTGTCCGGGAGGGAAAGAGTTAGGAGGGAGGGGCAAACACAGCGCACGGGGTAGTAAAGAAGAGGTGAGTTGGACGTTAGTCAAGCGGAAGAAACGCTAGTCTTTCTGCGCACACTTATCCTTTTCTGCCACTGTTGTTGAACGAATATGATCAAGAATGTTCCCTTAAAGGATTAGTTCACTTTCTCATTAAAATTTCCTGATAATTTACTCACCCCCATGTCATCCAAGATGTTCATGTCTTTCTTTCTTCAGTTGAAAAGAAATTAAGGCTTTTGATGAAACTGTAATTTTGACCTTCAACCATTTGGGCACCATTGAAGTCCACTATATGGAGAAAAATCCTGGAATGTTTTCATCAAAAACCTTAATTTCTTTTCGACTGAAGAAAGAAGGACATGGACATCTTGGATGACATGGGGGTAAGTAAATTAGTGAACTAATCCTTTAAAACTAGACAAAAATCCCCTGCACCCTGTTTTAGTATGTCTCGTGCTTTTGGTGAACATATTTGCATCGCGAGCACTCCGATCGCGGGAGGCCGCGATCCTGGGTGTGTCCTGTCTGTTGACACGGAACTGGAAGTCAGCGGAGATAAAAATATCCAGCCTGGAACTCGGATCGCTGATGGAAACCCTGATGGAAACGCTGGTAAACAGAGACACTGTACATGGGTTAAGACGGATGAAACATTTTCTTTTTTCCCTGAAGATTCAAGTTACAGTTATAATCATCCACAAACAAGTAATAAGCACATTAAAGAGGGACTGTTTAGTGAGCTGTACAGCCCAGTTGGCAGTCAAGCTAATCTATTGGGTTTATCAGAAAAATGTAATAAACCTTATTCAGTAGGCCCCTCTTACCACGCTCAATGGCCAACTACATTGCTATACGACCCCCCTACCAGCTGTATTCACAAACAATCTGATTCGTCAATGATGAGTTATATGAAACAAACAACGGAAACACAGTCAGAGTTGGTCATGTATCCAACCGCTTCAGCTGCCTCTCACCGCTGGCTCCTGGAATCCCCAGCCAAAGAACCCATAACCACCTGCCGCTCCTTTTCTAACCTTCCAGCGCAGTCCGTCACATTCACACCTGAACGGGGGTCTAACAAAAACTGTAGCTCTCTGAAATTGGGGCACTATGATGGTCATTCTTCTTATGAAGCATTCTGGAAGAATTTCGAGCTGGTGGCCGAGACTAATGGCTGGGACGAAACCGAGAAAGTCAGCTCACAGTGCTTTTAGATGGCGATGCGCAACAGGTGCTGCTAGATGTCCAAGGAAGTCAGGTGTATAGTGTTCATGCGCTGCACCAGGCTTTGTATCGCCGCTTTGGGGACATTACCCCCCCGATGGCCTTACGGCAGCAGTTTCAGGAGCGCACCCGTCGACCATAAGAGCCCCTGGGTGTGTTTTTGGCTGACCTGCGACACTTAGCCCATCGCAGCTACCTGACATTCAGCGAAAGCGTGAGGGATGTGTTGGTTCTGGATGCGTTCGTATGGGGATTGACCCCAGATCAGCAACAATAATGTTGGCTGTACCAAGGTTTTTGCTGCTTACTCCGGGGAGCAGTCTCCATCGCGAAGTGATAAAGCGAATACAACCGGGAGGAAGCTTGTGGTTTGTTGGCGCTGTGGAAAAACAGGTCATTTGTGCCGGGAATGTGTTGCCCTGGACGTGGCCGTGGCCACACCTCCTTCGGGAAATGGACAGGGGCCGGAGTAGAGGGAGGTGTTCTTAGCCCATCAGCCATTCCAGAACCTCCCAGTGGATCGCCTGTTGATTTGGTTAGTCCAGTAGAGTGCTGCCGAATAGAGGCTAAAGTGGATGGACAACCGGTGCATGCTTTGTTGGATACGGGTTCTACATCTACCATTATTCAACCTAAATTCTTTACAAAAAAGGTCCTTCAGACCGCTCGATTTCCCCTGGTGACTGTCATGGGTGAGAAAGCAACGTTGATGGGCCATTGCGAGGCAGAAATCTTGGTGGAAGGACACAGCACAGTGATGTGGGTCTGGGCCGCTGAGATTCCGGAATGTTGTCTTTTGGGTATCGACTTCCTACACCAGTCAGCTGCGGTTTTGGACTTGAGGGCAACGCTAGCTGGAAAGTGTTCGGTGCCCATTTACTTTAATTCTATATGGCCGGGTCCTCAGCCATGTTACCTGGGCCATCCAAATTCTAGCTCACAAGCCCAGGGAGACAACGGTCCAAGTTCTTCCACTTTGTCACCAACATTACAGTCTGTAGAGACATTATTTTCTGGCTCTGCGGTTGGGCTTGCCACTGTTCCACCACCTGCTGTCTTTGATAGTGGGAACTGCAGTCACGGTGGGAAGAGCCCAGATTTAATGCAAGCAGCTAAATCTGTCTGGGAGAGAAGTAGTGAGGGTTTGAGGGAACTCCAGAAGCAGAAATTGTGGCGAGTGATGGAACGCCATTACAACATCTTTGCCGCCTCAGCCAGTGATGTCGGACAGACGAAGTTGGTACAGCATTTTATAAACACTGGGGATGCACCACCCATCCGGCAACGTGCACGTCGGTTACCACCCATAAGGCAGTTGGCTGCATATCACTGCCTAGAAGAGATGAAGGCTTCAGGAATTATAGAACCATCGGAAAGCCAGTGGGCCTCACCAGTTATATTGGTCCCTAAGAAGAATGGTGGCTGGTGTTTCTGCATTGACTTCAGACGCCCAAATGAGGTGACTATCAAGGACTCTTACCCACTTCCATGGGTTGATGAGTCACTGGACCGGATCGCTGGGTCCAGGTGGTTTTCTTCACTAGATCTGTGCTGCGTGTAGCAGTTCTCTCCCAGGAGGGGGAAAAGGGAGAGAGGGTCATTGCCTACTACAGTCGAGCCTTCAGCAGGGCAGAACATAATTACTGTGTGACTCGACGTGAACTTTTAGCCGTGGTGGAGGCAGTCCAACATTTCAAGCATCACCTCTGCGGTCTTCATTTTGTGATTCGAACAGATCATGCTTCTCTACATTGGCTGTTGTCTTTCCGAGAGCCAGAGAGACAGGTGGCACGATGGATAGAATGCCTGCTGGAGTTTCAATTCACTATTCAGCATCGCAAGGAGGAGAGTCACCAGAATGCGGATGGGTTGTCAACGTGCACATGTATGGCATCCTGCACCCAGCTGGCCCTGTGTGTGAGCCAAGATCAAAAAGACTGGGATCTTCAGTAGCCAATGGTGCTGCTTGCAAGTCGGAGTGCGGTGCAGGAGACCACTGGATGTACGCCAACTCTCCTCATGCTGGGCAGAGAACTGCGAAAAACATCTTCCTTGTTGATGGGTCAACCTCCAGATGCACCGAGAGCCCCGCCTGGATTGGAGTATGCCCATCAGCTACAAGACCGACTGCAGTCAGCCCATGAGTTTGCTCGTCGTCAGGCTTTGCAGGCGGGTGTTCGCCAAAAATGGGCATATGACCATCATTGTACGGGACGCAATTTTAATGCTGGAGAGCTGGTATAGGTCTATAGTCCGAAGAGGCAGAAGGGACATTCACCTAAACTGGATTGTGCCTGGGTAGGACCCTGTTACGTAGTGAAGAAGCTTGGAGAGTCTGTTTACTGTGTTCGGAAGAGGCCTGGGGGACAGACGGGGGGTTTACACTGGGACAGGATGGCTCCATACCTGGGAGAACAGCAACTGTTCAAGAGCAGAGGACAATGGCAGACCACTGGGGCGACCCAACCTGTGGACAGAGGAGCTAAACATGCAGCACCAGACAAGGGGTCTGGGGTTTGTCTGGGTCAGTCTGGGTTGGGCACACCTGAAGATTGCAAAATGAGCCCTGATCATCATTCGACTGGTGAAAGACATTGCAATAGAGGCCGTCATACCAGCCAGGATGTGGAGTTCTGGCAGACTAACCCCGTGAGGCTTGGACTACCTGCCAGTGTCCCTAACCCTAACCCTGTACTCCAAAAAAAAAAACGTATACATGCATCCAGAAATTGTGTTTATTTTACCACATGTTTGTGTATAAATCAGTAGCCTATGTACGTATAAAGATTTTTTTTAAAACATGCAAATGAAAGTCTGGCTTTATCCATGTCTAAAACCAGTACTAACACACACTTTTTCTTTTGTCCTCTTTGAGTTCTAGTGTTTTCAAAACTGTTTGCGTGATCTTTAGTCTAGTTTTATAGTTTAGATATGCTTTCTGAGGTATTTTCAGAGGTGTGATCTCACTGTTGAGGTCTGGAAACATGTTACTGCTGAGTGTGAGAACTCTGTTAGTTTGACCACACAGATTATTAAAGAAACACACTTGAAGAAAGAAGAGGAAATGAGATCTTCTGAGATCAACTCTGAACCCAGTTTGGACTGATGGCTGTTTCTCACACTTTTGTGGAGTGTTTACACAACATCATTTTCAACTACGAATGGAAAACTTTTAATGTTTTGACCATTGATTTACATGAAAATTTGAATAAAAGGTTTTAAAGTCCAAGTTTTTAAAAAGGATACCTTTATTTTCTCCCTGTAAACAACAAAACCAAACATGAATTTGTGTAAGCGCTTCTCTCACAACATAATGCAAAGTTCATTTGTTGTTCAGTTTCCCTCTTGTTACTTTAAGTGGGTTTCTTTAATTACCAGTGTGGTCAAACAACATTTAGTATCATACAAAAGTCTTTGCAATAGTTCAAGATACTTAGACACTAAGAGGCTCCTTTCAGTGTTCATTTACAATGGAAACTTGATGTCTGGTGTCATTATGGACGTCACGTTGATGTTTATCTGATGATGCAGCAGCGTCTTACTAAAGCAGCAATAACAGCAGCATCAGTGTGGCAGATCTGTTCAGCCCAGACCAAATACATTAACATGATGAGTTTGCTTCAGCACTACATGCTCCTGTCTTAATGAATTCATCGCATTGAAATGAAAGTATTGATGAGTATTTCTGTTCTTTTAATGTTTGAACATTTTAAACTCTGTCGCTTCAATGAACTCGCTCAGATGAACCTGTTGGAGATATGAACATAAATGGCTGTCAGTGATTTTATTCTGGTGAACACTGAGTGACTTCTCTATCTGGATAACTGATTGTACCTCTGTTTCCTGAACAACGTTCAAAATAAGTCTGTAATGGAAAAATTAAGTTTGTAAATAATACATCACATAGATGCCCTGATCAAACAGTAAAAGGAGATATAGGTGTGTAATCATCATCTGATGGGTTGGAGAAATTGTGCATACACAGACTGAATGGCTGTGCAACTTTTCGGGTGCTAAAATTAATTTTCAACAAAATAAAACTTATTATCTTCAAGTGTTAAATAATGTTGCAAAAAACAGAACATTGACTAGCATAAACCTTAGTAAATGCCATTGGGTGATTCATTTATAAATGTAGTGTCTGATGAACAGGTGCAGGTGGTCAGTAGTCCGGTGAGAGAGGGCTATGTGTGACAGTCACACCTGCTGATTTCCATATGTTCAGAAAAATTCTCCACCTCTTCATCTAGAGCAGAGATGGGCAATATAATTGCAACTCCAACCCTAATCATAAACCCCTGAACAAGCTCAGGTCAATAAAGCTACAGGCAGGTGAGTTTTTTTCAAGGCTGGAGCAAAACTCTGCAGGATAGAGACCCTTCAGGACTGAGGTTCCCCATCCATAATCTAGGGGTTTAGATCTGATCAGAGATTCGATCAAAGGGCAACTGTCTTATTTGAGGTTCATTGTTAAAGAAATGAATACCTTTGCTTTAAGCAGATAAAAGAATTTGACTTGACATTTGATATTCAACAGTGCTTTGATCTGCCTTCATTGACACCATTTTCTTTAAGAGCTGCTGTGCAGCCAAAATTATGCACCAATTATCTCTGTAAAGCTGCTTTGAGACAATCTGCATTGTAAAAAGTGCTATATACATAAAAGTAAAAAAAAAAAAAAAATAAATAAAAAATAAAAACAGAAAGAAATAGCCAATATGCATATTGTAATGAATTGTCACTCAGGCTGGGATCCATTTGCATGCTTTTATTAAACAGATCGTGGTCGTACAAGCAGGGTAGATCAGGGGCAGACAGGTATAACACAGGGCAGGCAGAATCGTAATCAAAGGACAGGCAGAGGTCAGGGCTGGCAGATAACACTCACAGAACAGTATCCAAAGCACAGGTCAGGGATAGGCAGCAGAGGTTCGTCAACGGTAATCAGTCAAACAATAGGATAACGCTCGGAATTGTACACCACGGCAATACAAGACTTCGCGTTAGAGTGGAGTGTAAGGGAGTCCTTTATAGTCCGGTAAACAAGGTACAGCTGGCGGGTAATTAGTCCAAGGCAGTGGGTTATGGGAAATGTAGTGTGTGTGTTAGTACTTGGGTGAAGGCCCCCTCCGATGGTCAGAGGAGGGAATCACGGAGTTCATCTCTGTGACAGTATGAACTCACCCTCGTGTTGCCACGAGAGGGCGTCAGCCTTGACGTTCTTTGAGCCTGGTCTATATGTGACTGTAAAGTGGAAACGGGAGAAGAACAGGGACCAGCGGACTTGTCGAGGGTTCAGTCTTTTCGCGGTTCTGAGATATTCAAGGTTCTTATGATCAGTCAGAACAGTGAACGGATGAGTTGCTCCCTCAAACCAATGCCGCCACTCCTCGAACGCGGCCTTCATAGCCAGCAATTCTCTATCCCCGATGTTGTAGTTTCATTCTGCTGCATTGCGTTTCCTGGAATAGAAGGCACAAGGATATTGTTTAGGTGGATTACCTTGTCTCTGGGAGAGTATGGCCCCAAGACCAGTGCTGGATGCGTCGACCTCCACCACGAAATGTCTAGACGCGTCAGGATGATGGAGAATGGGAGCTGTTGTGAAACATCTCTTGAGGTCTTGGAAAGCCTGGGTAGCGGAGACAGACCATATGATAAGTGTGTTTCCTTTCTTTACCATGCTTGTCAGAGGGCAGGCGATGACGCTGAAGTTCCGGATAAACCGACCGCAGAAATTAGAGAATCCCAGGAAACGTTGTATTTCCTTGAGTGTCTTGGGTTGTGGCCAGTTCAGAATTGTTGACACTTTCTTTTCGTCCATAGCCACCCCGTCGGGACTGATTACGTAACCCAGGAAGGACACAGAGGTTTGGTGGAACTCACATTTTTCTGCTTTTGCGTAGAGTTGGTATTACTATTGGCATTGTTATTTCGTTTAGCCCGCGGTAGTCTATGCAAGGCTGTAAACCGCCATCCTTTTTCCCCACGAAGAAGAAGCCCGCAGAAGCAGGTGAGGTAGACGGGCGGATGAATCCCTTCTCTAATTCCTCCTCGATGTATTTCCTCATTGATTCAGATTCTGGCTGGGATAGTGGGAAGATGCGGTCCTTGGGTGGAGAGGTTCCTGAAAGCAAATCAATGGCACAGTCATATGAACGGTGTGGTGGTAACTGGGATGCACACACCTTGCTGAAGGCCACCGCCAGATCGTGATATTCCCCAGGGATGTCGTGAGCTGGTGGGGTATCAGTAGTCTTCTTGGGAACGGTCGCTTTAACAACTCTGACAGGTAACGTGGGAATATGACACAGGCATTTAGACTGACATTGTTCATTCAAGAACATGTAATTATGGGTATGTGATTCTGTCAGACGAAGTGTTGAGACATAAAGTTCCCCCACAACTCCTGAATCCAGCAAGGCATGAGTGTTGCACTGTAGTTCATCAGCTTGTAGGGAAACGGGAACAGAAACACACATGTCAGACTGATAAGACGGATTGTCATCACTCACCGACTGTGGGTTTTCGGGACGGAACCGAACTGGGCAATTGTTCCGTACATGTCCTGGGCCTCCGCAGTATAAACACAGACGATGGACCAGCCTCTGACTTTTCTCCATCTCAGACAAATGATAAGTGTTCATTTGCATAGCTTCAGTGCCATCAGACTCCATGGGACTTACTGTGCGAGCTCCGGACTGGGTAATAGACTTGCGAGAACGGATGAGGTTATCAACTCGGATGGTGAGCTCAATTAACTGATCTAAAGTCCTGCCTTCATCTCGACATGCGAGTTCCGCTTGTAATTCATGCGTTAACCCTCTCCGAAAACAGGTCTTCAACGTATCACTCACCCAGTTCGTCTGTGCTGCCAATGTGCGGAATGCCAAAGCATATTCGGCGGTGGTCTTACGTCCCTGTCTCAGTTCCATCAGCCGATCCCCAGCCCCTTTGCAATCGCTAGGGTGATCGAAAACCTCCTTGAACCTCTGCATAAAATACTCATAGGAGGGAAATGCGGTACCATCATCTCGCAATACAGCAGTAATCCATTCAAGCACTTTGCCAGTAAACAAGGAACAAACGAAAGCGATCTTACCAGCTTTGTTGGCATACAATGCAGGTTGTTGGTTGATGTATAGCGAACATTGCAATATGAAGCCTTTGCACCTCGAGGGATCACCGTCAAACTTTTCTGGCAGAGACAAGCGCGGGTGGTTCGATGGTGGCGTCTCAGCCGCGTGGGTAATGGCGGCGGCAGTGAGCGGTGGTGGCATCGGAGGCACAGGTGTTTGCAGCCCCTGCAGTGCCTTCACCAGTTCCTCAGTGAGCGAGGTGAGTCGATTGAGCTGATGCTGATGAGCAGCGAGCTGGCTGGCTTGGGCCGACATGGTTGCACACAGGTGGGAGAAAGCAGCTGGATCTTGTGCTGGCGAAGTCTTCTGTAATGAATCGTCACTCAGGCTGGGATCCATTTGCATGCTTTTATTAAACAGATCGTGGTCGTACAAGCAGGGTAGATCAGGGGCAGACAGGTATAACACAGGGCAGGCAGAATCGTAATCAAAAGACAGACAGAGGTCAGGGCTGGCAGATAACACTCACAGAACAGTATCCAAAGCACAGGTCAGGGATAGGCAGCAGAGGTTCGTCAACGGTAAGCAGCAGGTTCAGTAACAGGTAATCAGTCAAACAATAGGATAACGCTCAGAATTGTACACCACGGCAATACATGACTTTGTGTTAGAGTGGAGTGTAAGGGAGTCCTTTATAGTCCGGTAAACAAGGTACAGCTGGCGGGTAATTAGTCCAAGGCAGTGGGTTATGGGAAATGTAGTGTGTGTGTGTTAGTACTCGGGTGAAGGCTCCCTCCGATGGTCAGAGGAGGGAATCACAGAGTTTATGAAGCTAGTTTTGGTTCACAGAAACGTATTTATCTTTCAGAGAAGCATCAGTATCTGAAGTGTGATGTTGATGAATCAGATCATGTAAAGCGGTTTAGCTCATCAACACCTCTGAAGATCTGCTCTGTCTGTGGTTTCACAAACACAAGCGCAAACTGTGAGAATCTCTGAGTAGTGTAAAAAAAAAAAAAAGGGGGAAATATGCATATTTAAATACAAAATTCATGATTTGTTCAATGAACTTACATTGAGACTTAACACAATTATAGTTTGGATAACAATAAGGGCGATTTAGAATTTAACCAAATGATGCTTTGACATACAAACTTTTTTAGCCATCAGTTTTAGTTTTGTGTGATGTGATTAAGTGTGCTTTCATATGATCTTTTAAGTAAACAGAAGAATTTTTTTTTCATATAATATATGGAATTATGATGCTTTTCCACTACATATATTCATTACATAGCAAACATTTGTGAAATGGTAATTTTGTTTGTGTGTGAAGTAAGCTTTAAGTTCTTTGAACAGATGAAATAAGCATCACAGATTATTTATCTTCCTATGATTCATCTAGCTATATATAGATGAATTGTGATCTTGACGCATCTGCTCATTTAAACTGCTTCACTTCTGAAGGTTGTGAATTTGTGGTTTCACAAGCACAAACTTAGTAGCCTTTTGATCTAGTAAAAGCCTCATGGTGCATACGTGAAAAACAAACTAAGATTAATGATGTATTCATGCTAAAACCTGTGAACATGTGAAGGCAGTGAACAGAGAAACACACAGATAGAAACAGCCATTATGTGATGAGTTTACTTGTTGAGGCACATGACTATTAACTAATGGTTAGTAATATGTTATTGATTATGGGTCCTGAATTCATTTCGAATCAGTTAACAGTCATGTGCCTCAACAAGATAAGTCATAACATAATTATACCTTTATAAATCAATAGCTAATGATTAATTACTGTTGAAGTACATGTGTTGACCCAATGTAGTAATTAACAAATGGATTTACACTGTTAGTTAATACTACATGTTAATGGTTTATTTCTTCATTCAGTCAAACATTATCTCATGATTATCTGTGCATTAGTTAAGAATGAATGAATTCATAGAGCCTCGTATTGTAAAGTGTTTTTTTTTTTTTTTTTAATTTCAAGCAGCATGTTTTTATTTTTGAAATTGGGAATGTATGAATGTTTCTGCATTCCACTAAAATAGCATTTACTGCTCACTTATTGGTGGTTACTTAGATACTTTGCCTAAAAAAGTGACCACCATCCTTTCTCATGGAGTTAGTTGGTTTCTGGATGTCACTGTCCAGTTCAGCTCACTTTCTGTTCTAGAGCTTTTCACATTAAACAGTTTCACAGCAGAGATCTTTCTGATCACTTCTTGTCCTGACTTTAGTGACTGTCAGTGAAATGCAGAGCTGTATCTTAGTGTCAGGACTAAACACTCAGTTCAGATCAGAGGAAGTTCTCAACCACAGGAGGAGCTGATGATGATTAAAGGAGGAGCTGTAACTATATAATGAAGAGAAAGACTGACAGAAACAGAAAATGGCTGATCAGTGTGATCTGTGTCTGCTGGGACTGATCATTCTCTCTTCACTTCTCACAGGTAAAGAAATCTGGATTTTCTCTAAAGACATTTAGTGGAATTAGTCTGGAAAGAGTTGATTTGAACATGCTCAGTTTATTCTTGCACACATTCACGTTGTGATCTCAGAGTTGTGTATTGATACATACAGATCATACTGTATTATTCCTGATACTGGACATAGAGTCACTCAAACATCTGATGATCAACAATTATCTTCATATTCAGAGATTTCAACAGCTACATGATCAAGACAAACACTTTATTCTGAGACTGTGATGATTGTGTGAAGTGAGGGAAAATACTGTATTTGAATCTTCTTTTTATGCTGGTATGTTTTATGTTTTCATTTATTAATATATATCATAATGATCAGTCAAATATATTGTGTTTCAGGTACCAGTGAAGTGACTGAGAATGTGTTCATCAGATCTGGTGAAAATGTCCGTCTGCCCTGTAATAATGCTCTTTCTGAATGCAAATCTACTACATGGATATACTATAACAGATTCAGACAATCAGCAGCAGATGAGCTGATTACTAAAGGGATAAAGAATAAAGACACAGAGAGACATGAGAGACTGAGTCTGGGGTCTGACTGCTCTCTGAACATCAAGAACGTCACAGAAGAAGATCCTGGATTTTACACCTGCAGACAATATGTGAATGGAGAACAACAAGGAACTGATGCAGATCTTTTACTGCATGTTCTTCATGGTAAGTTTATGTTTATATGATCAATTTAAAATGGGCAGATTCTCCCTTTAAACTCACATGATGATTGAAGAGTCTGTGATTTGTGTCTTGTGTTCAGTTTCAGTGTCTCCATCATCATCATCATCATCATCATCATCATCATCCTCACAGACTGAGATCAGTCCAGGTCGCTCTGTGACTCTCTCCTGTCAGTTGTATTCATATAATGACATAGTTTGTAATGATTTGGTTAATCCAGAGAAACATCATCTGTTGTGGGTGAATCAGGCTGGTGTTGATCTGAAGACAGACTCCAGATATCAGATATTATTCTCATCAGATCACTGTATCATCACTCTGACTACAACACTCCTGAATGAAGATGACAACAGAGAGTGGAGATGTCAGCTTACTCTCAGAAATCAACTCCAGACCTCAGTCAGATACACTATCAAGTATTCAGGTGAGAAACAACTATTACTACTGTAAAATATGATTTTTAATAGGGTGACGATACATTTTCCCGGACATGCCCTCTTTTTGAACCTAAAAAAATGTGTCCAGCCGGCTTTTGCTTCCTACAATCGCGAGACTGCAAGCCATCTGATGTCTGAAGGCACTTTCACACAGGACGTGGAACACGCTGTGCTGCGCTATGAAACCCATTTATTTCAATGGCTTGCATGGCACTAGGACGGTTTGTTACTGCATTCACCAAAGCAGACGCACAGCTTTCGCACACGCCGCAGTCAAAATTCAAAATAGTTAAACTTTTCAGCTGCACTCTGTGATGATTACCCGTGCGGCCAATAGAAACAGAGCTCCTTCGCAAGCCTGAACTCTCCAAACTGTTCTCTGGGCCTGAGGGTTTCATGCACCCACAGCCTCTTCTTCCTTGCTGTTTTCTGTCTTCTTCTTACTAGCAGGGCTAGTACTATCGCTCACTTCTTAGCATGGGACATACAGTATACATATTTTGCTGCTGACCGAATGGTGGAACAACAATCAAACGACTAGACATATAGACCACACTCCCACACGCACCAGACGTGCACACACAACGCTTGAAGGAGGGCGAGTCTGAAGCTTGTGTTGACAGTGATAACAGCCAATCACATTACTTTCCAATGTTGCATGACTGCAATTGGCTGCTCTAGAGTGTTTGCATAAAGCGATCTGATTGGCTAACGCCTGCGTTGGCGCTTGAAAGGTTGAGAAATCTTAAACTTCTGCCATGATGAGCAATGCAAGTGATGTGACAGATCCCACAATTCAGTTCAGCAACGTATGGCGTCACCCATTCAATGTAAACGAGAAGCGTTAACGCCAATCCCCCGTGTGAATGCAGCATGACAGCGCACAATCCCTTTAGTTCTTTTTCGCAGCTGCTTATTATAGCCTACTCAAATGGTTAAATACACACATACTGTTACATCAAAATGTCTGTCTTCACGAGTATTCATGTAAACACAATCAGTTATGTCTTAAATGAAACAGTTGGGAACTATATCAGATGCGTGTCAATAGAAATCCGTGATTAGGTCTTAAAGTGAAAGCCAGCCTAGTAAAGTAAACCTGCTGCTGTCTGTCAAACAACAAAGAAAAAGAGAAAATCACTCACTGCAATTGAATGAATAACTTTTTGAATGAATAATCGTATGAAAATGTATATTTAATTTATGTGAAGACTATGCTGTTTTAGTTTTACATTTGATTATGTAGTTTCTTTATTTCTTACTTTATATCTTACACTTTCTATCAAGACCATATAAAGATTAGTAGATCCATTTATACTTGTTTATAAGTATTACTATTCTATAAATATATATATATATATATATATATAATATATATATATATATATATAAACTCATTAAGACCTATACCGCATTATAAGAACAGTTATAGTTACATTTAAATTATATTTATAGTTACTTATAAGCGAACAACACATTCACTTCCACATATTTGACATTCGGAATATATAATATAATACATAGAAGCCTATAGTTAACAAGTGAATATTTTGAATAAAAAGGAAAAACAGAATAAACGCGATACATATCTGTCTGTGTGGCTGCATGACGCGTCACCAAATAAATAATACGTTCTAAAATAATGTTCTAAATAAATAACAATGACTTCAAAAAACGTAATCTGGTGGCTAGAATATATAGAGCCGACTGAATACTATAGATAGGCTATATACCCAGCCAACACAAACAAATTCGGGAATAATGATTCAAGGTTTCTCTGAAGGACAAAGTTGTTTTTCAGTTCCGGTGTTGCACCCACACAAAAGACCGCTTTCAATACAGACTCATTGAATTAGGTATTTTTTATAGCATCCTTCATATCGCAGAAAAGTCTTTAGTTTTATCTTTTTTATAAAAGATGCATACAATGTACTGAGTCTTTCCGAAAACAGCCGAGCTCCTGGAGGCATGTCTTGTGAACGGAGCTAAAGAGTGACGATCACGCGCAGCTTTTGGGTAGAGATCGGCTGCAAGATATCAATGGTCAGCTAAACAACTGTATTTAAACACACACAATACACCATCACATTATTCCTGGATAATTTTTGAATCACTATAATGAATATAGCATATGAATGATGAATAATGAATTTATGAATTCACTATGTTTGTGTTGTTTACATTATATGCACTTGAGCGCCTATTGCCAACAAAACAGACCAGTTTTAAGCCTCGTTTACACTGCACACATCTGCGGCGCGTTACGGCTCCGGCGAGGTTTTGTTCTGTCCTCTACGCAGTGTCAACTCACACCAGAAGCATTTCAGAAGTCTGTCTTGCCTGTCTGACAATTTTTTTCCCTTGATTTTTTTGTGTTTTTTTGTGGCTTAATGATTATATTTTGTCCTGTTTGATTGTGTTTATTGCTATGCCATACTTTATTTTGCTGTAGCCTACAGACAAAGTTAATACACTTAAAAGTCCAGTCATGGACAACAAGAACAACAAAAAAAGGGCTCGAGCAGACGGAAAAAACACACTTCATTAGTGACATTATTGTCACTATTGCCATAGAAATACTCCATCATTCGTCCAACTCGTGTTTTGAAACTTTGGCCATGTTTAACATGAGAATCCATCTCTTTAATAGTGTAAATAAGTCAGAATACATGAAATATCACAATACCCCCCCTTTAAGCATAATTCAAAGACTCAGTACACTGATACAGAAACACATACGTTGTCTGTCTCGTTTTTCTCAAGATATAACCTGTTTGTTAGGATGCTCGCTAAAATGGGCATGTTGACATCATTTTTTGTGCGAATTTATCCATTCAGGTACAAGACTTAAAAGAGAATTTGCGCGCTGTGACGCAGCTCTTCTAGGGTGACCACCCGTCCCACATTTTGTGGGACAGTCCCGAAATTGGGAGCTTTGTCCCGCGTCCCGTGTCCCGCAAGACTTAAGTAGTGTTCCACATTTAATTTAGGTCTAATTTGTTTTCATCCCTGAAATTACAATAAAACAGTAAGAAATATAATAAAAACCGTGACTGGCATTAAAAAATCTTTTTGTGCAGCCGTCATATTCTAGCTGTGAAAATAACCAACCAGCGCAATCATAGAGAGAGGTTTTCCCACTGATGACAACTGAGTGGACAGTGCAAAGAGCAGGCCTCATCAAAGTCAGTAAACACAACTATACGAGCAAGGATTTCATCTCACATACTGGATAAGAACCTCAAGAGCTGCTCAAAGCTGCCCAAATCGATGATTTAAAGCATGTAATCATCCATCCTGATGTTAAATATTTCCAACGAACGGCGGCGATCAAGCGCCACACACGGAAATGGTCGAGCACCTACAGAAAAACGAGATATTCTCCATTTGTTTTAACCAATACAAAATTGCGACATTCAGACACGACTTTCTTCTCACTTTTATAGTTCATTTAATGCGGGTTCTATGGCGTTATTATATTGAAAAATGTCAAGAGCGCATCAAATGCACGAGCAATCTCTCCACTCACAGGCGGATTCCCTTGCACAAAACTAGACGTTATTAACTACATTTGTTCGGTTGTTTGTTATGCTCCTTCGTTCATTAAATACCTGTTTATTGTGGAAATCCGTATACGTCTCGTCTCTACAACAGCCACACGTAACAATAACACAGCTATTAACAATATATTCACTAATATGACAGAAATAAATCTGAATAAAAAGTCATTGTAACTATAATATAATAACATTGTAGCAATGCAGGTTGCATCTTTATGTTTATGATGATTCATGGAACCATATGACTGACTAATTAATACTTATAAATCAGTTTATAATGGATTATGAGCATGTGCATTGAAAAGGAAAATGTATGACTTAAAAGAAGTTATAAAAAAATAATATAAATGTAACTATAACTGTTCTTATAATGCAGTATAGCAGGTCTTAAGTCTTTATAAATATGTTTATAACTAATACTTTTGCTTATAAATAAGTATGAATGGAGCTATAATTCTTTATAAGCATGGTCTTTATAGAAAGTGTTACAGCAGGGGCTTCAGTGTTCACAAAACAACTTTAAACACATCTTGCAAAGACTTTCATGCCTACTTGAATGGAAATCAAGGACTGTTATATTACTTTATGTATTAAAGCTCAATAATATATTTGCATGATTGTGAACAGAATGCACTTGTCAAGTTTACTCTTTTTTTTGAAAACTAAAATACAGTCACCCTAGATGTTAATGTCCTACAGGTGAAGCATCTGAACATTCATCTTCTGATTCAACAACACAGATTCCAGTCAGCAGCTCAAACTCTGAGAAGAAATCAAGCCAAACTACAGCAGCAGCTCCTACACAAGGTTCATGATCACATGATCACT
Source organism: Megalobrama amblycephala (assembly GCF_018812025.1). NCBI lineage: Eukaryota > Metazoa > Chordata > Actinopteri > Cypriniformes > Xenocyprididae > Megalobrama > Megalobrama amblycephala. The sequence goes on from NC_063044.1 coordinate 75,708,351, forward strand.
GTCACACATCATCAGTCTCTCACTTCACTGGTTCTCACTGGCTTTAATTAATCCATCCTTTCATTTGTACAGAGAATCAGAAGTCATTAAATACTCCAAACTCTGAGAGGACAGCAGCTGCACAAACACCTGGATTTACTGAACAACAAGGTGTTTATTCATGACTTTCTCATTTCAGTGGTTGTTCTATGACATTTTGATACATGAATTATAACTATAATGTTTTGTTAAAATCATAGTAAGTGTTTATTAAAAACTCATCATCAATCATCATCTTTCAGCAGCGTAACTGAGACTGATATGAAGCTGATCTAGTTTGTAAAAGAAGCATCTTGATGTTGTGCTCATGCACTAAAGTATGATTTTTGTGTTTCCATTTTGTTTGTAATAGTTGTAACATCAACTACATCAACACTGATTCCAGAAAGTGCACCAAACTCTCTGAATCCAGGTGTGTATTCAGTTCAATTTAATTCATCTTTCTGTGTATAGCGCTTTTCACAATATATGTTCCACTGCAGCTTTACAGAAAATGCATGTCAACATTACAGTTTAGACTGATCTGTAAGTTGTGTAATTTCAGAAATGTACATATACAAATCACTGTACATAAACATAACAATAGAACAGACCAGGGGCCTCATTTATAAAACTTTGCATAGATTTCATCCTAAAAGTGTACGTACGTGCAAAAGCTAGATTCTGTGTACGCACGAAAAAAATCAGATTTATAAAACCATGCGTATGCCAGAACTGTCACGGAACAGAAAGGCAAAAGGAAGATCCAAATGCAGCAATGGTGTTTATTGAGGGCAAATCCATAAGGCGTAATCCAGAGTACAGGCAGGGGTCAGAATCCAAAACAACAGTCCAAACATAAAACAAGAAACACGAAACAAGAAACAAGAAACAAGAAACTACAAACCAAAACGGGGAAACAGGAAAACCAGGGATCAGACTCGCGGGGTGACATTCAACAATGAACCACACATACAGACAGCAAACACTCAAACTAAATAGACAGACACTAATGACCAAATACACAACAGCTGGGTGCAATGATGAGTGGTGATTAGTCCGGGAAGTGTGTATGGGGAATGTAGTCCATGAGACAGGTGGAAATGACAGTCCGGGACGGAGTGCCCTCTAATGGCTGAAGGGCACTCTCACAGGTGATCGTGACAAGAACCTGCGCACAAATCCCTTTATAAATCCCAGTCAGCGGAAGATTGTGCGTGCGTGCATCTCCACCTTGTCTCCTCCCCGAAATCACCATATATGGAGCTTATGACGCCTAGTTTTACTATGCATAACCTCATCTGCATATCATTTCCATGCATGTTCCCATCCACGTGACACCATGGTTAACATTTGTGCCATACACATTACATTGCTAAAATCATCCAATATTCTTATGTTTTAGAATAAATATATCAAAATATGCATAAAAACAAAATTGTATAAAATACTTGAGATAAAGGTTTTAGAATAGAGTTGATTCATACATTTCCACTGGCCAAATAGTATTTTAATTGTTTTAAACAATTCAAATCAAATTTATGCAGTTTTGCTGATAAGGTGAACATGTCTTTTAGGAAGTTTAGGCTATTTTTAGTGAAAACAGATCGGCCTACTTATTTATTGCAGTGTAATCGTCTGTCTCAGCGTGTCACTGACAAAGTATTTTAAAAAGAAAACATGCAAATCTTACCGTTTTCCTCAAATTATATCCTTCAAATACAGTGGTAATTGTTTGAAGATCCTTCACACGACATCAACACCTCCTGCAGCTGCAGGATAAGATAGCAGAGTAAGATATATTCATTGGAACTATTCACACTGGACAATGGACCGTTCGACCATCCAGCAGTGTCTTCCATAATATCGAAGTTAAGTGTGCATCACTGATCGTCGTTCTCGCTAAAATATTTTGTCATAACATCTGCAGTGTAGTTTAAAGATTGTGCGCCTATCACTCCTCGCTGTCATTAAAGCAGCATGTCACAGGAAAAGTGATCGAAAGTAGCACATCTACTATCTGAATTCATATCACATTTGTTTAACTTCTGCGTAATGACTGCGTAATGTAATTTCAGTGCTTATCGCATTAGTGAAAGTGTAATATTAATGTAAATGTGTATATCAAAATGAAAACGTGTTTTCATGCGAGTTTAAATCTCTTAAAATTAATAAAATTATTATTATTATTATTTAAACTGTTATTGTGAACATGCATTGTATTTATAATTAGGACTCATAATGAGGATTTAAAATGGTTTTCCTTCATCTGCCGTTAGTCCCTCAGCTAACCATCAGTGTCGCCAAACTGCTCTGTCTCCAAAATGTCCGTACGCATGGGTCAGAGTTTGCGTGGAGGTGCGGAAATTTTCCCGTCAAGTTTGTTTTTATAAATCACCACTTATGCGTCGGAACTGGCGTACGCACTTTCAGGGCCTGTTTTGTGCGTACGCAAAGTTTTATAAACGAGGCCCCAGGAGTGCAGGGAAGTGAGTCCATTATAAAGACAGTGCTGATGATAAAGTCCAGGTGCAAGTGATCTGTGATGATGGGGAGTTGACAAGGAAGTGAGTGCAGGTGTGGAACAGGGAGGATGATGTGAGATGGAGTTCAGGTTCATCTTAAGGTTCTTGGTGGAATATAATTTATGAGAGAACTGCTAATATAATTGGGTCCTTTTCCATTACAAGCTTTGTATGTGATGAGAAGAACTTTAAAATCGACTCTAAATTTTATAGGAAGCCAGTACAGTTCCCCTTTTTTTGCAGTTCCCTTTTGTTTTGGTTAGTAACCGAGTTTTGGATAAGCTGAAGTCTATTAATTGATTGTTGTGGGAGACCAAGGCAAGGCAAGGCAAGTTTATTTGTATAGCACATTTCATACACAATGGTAATTCAAAGTGCTTTACATAAAGAAGAAGAATAAAAATAGAACATAATGAATAGAAATAACAGTAAAAACAGAGAATTTTGCTATCTGGATGGATGAGCTAGGAAGTCTTAGGGAGATTTTTGTTGTTGTTGTTGTTGTCCGTCAGAGTGGATCTAAACGGATCTATCCATCAGAGCAGATCTGAATGGATCTTCCTCACATGACAGAACTGCTACCTGTTAAGGCACTTCAATCTGATAAACAAAGTTTCAATCTCCCCTTTTGCCAAGACACCTCAAACTGTGTCTTGACTGGAGACAAAGCATCTAATTTTTGCAATATTTTTGAGATGATAATATGCTGATTTAGTTATTGTCTTTACATGGCTACTGAAACTCAGGTCTGACTCCAAAATCACACCAAGATTCCTGACTTGATTTTTAATTGTTTGACCCCTAGACTGAAGGTATGTGTTCACTTTGAGAACTTCATCTTTGTTTCCGAACACAATGACTTCAGTTTTGTCTTTGTTTAACTGAAGGAAGTTTAGACACATCCAATTTTTAATTTCATCAATGCATTGGCACAGGGAGTCAATGGGGCTGTAGTCGTTAGGTGATAGGGCTAGGTAAAACTGGGTGTCATCTGCATAGCTGTGATATGCAATTTGGTTCTTTCTCATTATTTGGCTCAGTGGCAGCATATATAGGTTGAACAGGAGGGGTGCAAGTATTGAACCTTGAGGGACTCCGCATGTCATGGATGTCCACTCAGACTTATGGTCACCGATACTCACATAATAACCTCTCACTTCTAAGTATGACCTGAACCATTTAAGGACCATCCCAGAAAGCCCAAACCAGTTTTCCAGACTGTCAAGAAGAATGTTGTGATCGACAGTGTCAAACGCAGCACTGAGGTTGAGTAGAACCAGCACTGATAATTTACCTGAATCTGTGTTTAGGCGAATATCATTTATTATCTTTATGAGTGCTGTCTCTGTGCTGTGATGCGGTTGGAAACCAGACTGAAAGTTGTCAAAGTATCCATTCAAGCTTAACCCTCAGGGGTCTGAGGATTTTTGGGGCCCTGGAGAAGTTTTGACATGCCCTGACATTTGTGCTTTTTTCAGTTGTTCATAAACATATCAATGGAAAAAGTGTCATTACACTGTATTCAGCACAAACTAGGCTACAATAATATGTGAGGAACATGTATGTACATGTTTGTGTTTTTGAAGGAATAACGTTTATGCGTGGTTATTGAAAAAACAAAAAACTTAAGTCACTGAAATAAAGCCAAAAAAAATATATTAAAACTGTGTTCACAAGGATTCTGGGTATTGGAGGTTGTAGACTAGAGTTTTTGCTTCAGAATGAAGTAAAAATTATCCTTCCTACTCCTTCATATAAAACAATAGAGAGATTTAAATTTTCTAAGACACTTTTGGTCAAGAAACACAGTATGCATGGGGGCGTGAATCCTCATGTATAATGGGTGATTCTCACCTGAGAAGACAAAAGAATTGAATAATAATGACCTGAAATGACTTGCATATTAATGAGGCCTTTCAGTCAGGAAGGCTGTGAAAAAACCCTCTGTGATCATGCTGATAACAGGATTAAAGTCCACTCAGGACAAAAAAAAAAACATGATTTTTGTGATCTCATGCATGCACGTATTATTGCACATGATATGAAGAAAATTGTGTATAGGCCTATGTTAAATTACACTACCAGTCAAAAGATTGAACACATTGCCATTATAATGTTTTTAAAAGAAGTCTCAAGTCTCTAACCAAATAATGGTTTTCTATTTTAATATACTTTAAAATATAATGTATTTCTGTGATGCAAAGCGTCTGAACATTCCTACCTCTAGGGCATTTCATATAGGCTACCATATTTGTTATATTACAGAGTCTAAATGTTAATGTGCAGTTGACAAACTATACATCATTAAAAAGATCTAAGACTCAAGCTTCACATTTTGACTCTTAAAATCTTATATTGACCATAATTTCTTAATATGCTTAAAAGCATACACATTTGGAGAAATATTGATGGATTCTCATATGTTTATATCAATTTTCTATACAGAGGAGTAATATTTATTATTCTATATTTATTGTCATCATTATGAGTGCTGGATGCTGTGTTTTTAATTCATACTTCAGCCGGAGGGCGCTCTGCCCCTTCTGTCCACAAATGCCTCAGTAAAAGAAGAGGCATATCATGTGACAATCAAGGAACTAACAGAGGCAAGAGATCGCTAAATATGGCTATTCAAAACACTTTTGAAGACAATAAATACACGATTGAGACGATGTATGCATGTATTGACTGAATTTGCGTCTGAATAGCGCTGGCTCCGTGGGCGTGGCCGCATTAGCGGATAATGAGCTGAATCACGGACTTCTGACATGGCTCCTTTTCATACAGATTACATAAACACAGAAGGTTTGTTTTCGATTTGACTTATATGTTTTAAAACCTGACATCTTAACGTTTTTTTAGACATAAGTGTAATTTTTTTGTCATTAGTATTCACTAAGTTACTGTTAGATTAAAATCTCAATAATAGGTAGAATATTTGTAATTCCAGTCATCAGTTAAGAAACAGGCGCCTCAACCCCTGTGATGTGTGGCAGCAGCAGCGCGAGATCTCGGGAGAATGACCAAGCAGACACAGATCAAGTGTGGTACAAAGCATTCTCCGATTTATTCAGGAAGAAGGGTCATATTTATAGACATAGGTCAAACAACAATCTCCAGGATGGCTTGAGCATCCAATCATACGACTTACCATGTAAACCTTACCATGTATGGCATTTTCACAAAATATAATAACAAATAAGAAATGTATGTGCGTAAATGTGTGTGTGTCTTCAACTTCTGGTTACGTGTGAGAGTGTCAGTGTGTCCAAGGACTACTACTTGTTGTTTTGTCTGCGTTTGTCTAGTCTAGGTGAGCTGTTAGTTCTATGGATCATTTATGATACATGAGTTATAATCTATAAATGTTTTGTTAGAAATCATAGTAAGGCATTAAAGTATGTTACGGCCAGCTCGTTTCAAGCCACAACATAAAAAAGGGATGACACACCACCGTGCAATCAATATAAATTAATTTATTGATTTAACAAACATAGCAATAATCACAAATAACAAACGTAAGTCTAGGGAAAAATAAAATATCAAAGGAAATAACAAAATAACACTAACTAAGTCTTAAAGCTACAAGATATAAGAAATGTATAACTAAAGAAAGAGAGAGATGTCAAGAGCAACTCCTGGGAGAACCACCCCACCAAGAGAGCTAACCTCAATAAACAACCCTGAGTCCTTATATATATTCTACACCCCTGATCACTATTAATTAATAATCAATCAATCAATCAGAAGCGACACAGAACTCCCGCAGTCTGCCACCAACAGGTAGGGAGGATACTCCGGGTCGTCACACCTCCCACTCCAAAAAGAGGTTCCCTAAAGAACCGACAAAAATTTAAACAACACAAAAAAAAATATTAATACATAATCACAAAAAAAAAATGAAGGCCCCTGATACTCATCTCTGCAATCCTGTTCCATTTCACTCTTGGATCTCCTGGGCCCTAGGACATCAAAGAGAGACAGAGAAAAGGAGGAAAAGAGAAGGGCACAGCCAACACCACGCAAAAACCCCTTTAAACACGGGAGAGAGCATCGGCAATTAGATTATCCTTGCCTCGTATGTGCTTAATTTGTAGATGAAAAGGCTGTAAGGTAAGACTCCACCTCATGATTCTTTGATTTTTACCCCGCATTCTGTCCAAGAAAGTTAAAGGGTTGTGGTCGGTATACACTATGATGGGGCCACAAATGGAGCTCAAGTAGACCTCAAAATGTTGAACAGCCAACACCAGGGCCAAGGCCTCTTTTTCGATAGTAGAATAAGCCTGCTGATGGCGGTTAAATTTTTTTGAGAAATAGCTTACCGGATGTTCAATTCCATCAGCATCTTCCTGTAAAAGAACAGCACCAGCACCACAAGCACTGGCATCTACTGCAAGGAGAAAAGACCTCTTAAAATCAGGTGTAGCAAGTACAGGTGCATTGGCTAAAAGGGCTTTAGCATTATCAAAAGCACACTGGCACTGTTCTGACCACTTAAATGGTTTCTTTGGACTCAATAAGTCAGTCAAAGGGGTAACAACACTAGCAAAATTCTGACAAAACCCTCGGTAGTAGCCTACCATTCCCAGGAATCGACGGAGTTCACGACGGGTAGCAGGCATAGGGAACTTAACAATAGCATCAACCTTAGCATCAATTGGTTTCACAAAACCCCGACCAACCACCTTACCCAGATAGGTCACGGTGGCTTTTCCGAACTCGCATTTAGCAAGATTAATGGTTAAATTGGCTTCGGCCAGACGTACAAAAAGCTCTCTAATTTGGTCAAGGTGTTCGGACCAAGAAGAACTAAACAAAACAACATCATCCAAGTATGCCTCGCACCCTGACAACCCAGATAGTACTCTATTCACCAACCGCTGGAATGTAGCGGGAGCATTTCGGACCCCAAAAGGCATAACCGTGTATTGAAGGAAGCTGTCAGGTGTAACAAAAGCAGACAATTCCTTAGCACGGGATGTTAACGGCACTTGCCAATAACCTTTCAGAAGGTCGAACTTACTGACGAATTCTGCGGAGCCAACACGATCAACGCAATCATCAATTCTAGGTAAAGGATAGCAATCAGGTTTTGTCAGAGAATTGAGCTTCCTGTAGTCAGTGCAAAAACGATATGTATTATCAGGTTTATTCACTAAAATACATGGTGAACTCCAAGAACTAAAACTGGGTTCTGCCAGGTTATGAGCGAGTAAATAATCGACCTCCTTCTGAAGTAATTCCCTTTTAATAGGATTTACTCGATACGCATGTTGTTTTACCGGTTGAGCGGTACCGACATCAATATCATGCTCGATGATATGAGTTCGGGTGGGGACATCTGAAAAAAGAGAGGGGAAAGAACTTACCAATTTCATTATGTCAATCTTTTCCGACTCAGACAAATGAGACAAATGGCAAGACAAATTACAAAAAATTTCAGAATTGTTAAGTCGTCCCTCCACTACCCCTCGAGAAGGACCGTTCATCTCTTCCATAGCTACTGGACCTGACTGTCCCACCATCTCTTCAGACATTTCTGAAGTGCTCTGACCAGCAACTGCAGTAGTGGACACAACATCAACAAATAGCAAAGTCACAGGAGTCACATAAGATTTCAATAAGTTAATATGACAAACCTGCACTTTCTTTCGGCGATCAGGCGTGTTTAATAGGTAGTTGTTATTGGGAAAACATTTCACGATCGTATAGGGTCCCGTAAACCTAGCCTGGAAAGGACTAGTCAAAATGGGTAATAAAGCCAACACTTGGTCACCTACCTGAAATTCTCTAGGCTTAACCTTACGGTCAAACAATCTCTGCATCTTCCCCTGAGACTTACCTAGTTTTCTTTGGGCAATAGCTCTAGCTTCATAGAGTCGATAACGAAAGCTACTTACATAGTCTAAAACATTCTCTGGCGGGTCAGAGGTCTTCCATTCGTCAGCAAGAACAGCAATAGGGCCCCTGACAGTGTGTCCAAACACCAATTCATTAGGACTGAAACCTATGCTCTCTTGTACGACTTCACGGATTGCTAATAACATCCAAGGAAGTCCCTCTTCCCAGTCACAGTCGAGTTCAACACAATAAGATCTCAAAAGTGACTTCAGGGTCTGATGGAATCTCTCTAGCGCCCCCTGACTCTGAGGATGATAGGCACTTGAGATGTTATGTGTTACTTTAAGTTGTCTCATGACTTTAGAGAAATGTCGAGACATAAAGTTCGAGCCCTGATCAGACTGGATATTTTTCGGAATGCCAAAGATAGACATGAAACTTGTTAGAGCTTTTAAAACCGATTTGGTAGTAATTGATCTCAAGGGATAGGCTGCAGGATAGCGTGTGGACTGACACATTACCGTCAATAGATAAGCATGTCCAGCTTTAGATCGCGGTAAAGGACCAACACAATCAATGATCAAATGTTCGAAGGGAGTTGTAACAGCAGCAATAGGCTGTAACGGAGCCAGCGGAATTTTCTGGTTTGGCTTCCCAGTCATTTGACACGTATGACAAGACCGTATATAACTGATTACATCTCGCTTGATTCTTGGCCAATAGAATTTTCTCAAAATTCTGTCATAGGTCTTTCGTACACCCATATGACCAGCTACACCTTCATGAGATAACTGCAGGACAGCTTGACGAAAAGTAACAGGAACCACAATTTGAATTCTAGGGTTGATTAAAATATCAGAACTCATAGGTTGTTGTCTACAGAGCAATCCATCTCGAAGAAAGTAGACAGGAAGTGAATTCTGGTCACCACTTCCTTCCTTCACTGAAGAAAAAAGATCTTGGAGGGTGCAATCCGACTGCTGTTCTTTGATTAATTCATCTCGAGTTACACTATACAGTGGAGATAAAGAACAAGCATCAGCATTATCAAAGCAAAATATACTTTCAGGCTTAGAACGAGATTTTTCCCACATTGTCAACAACAGATGGTAACTCAAACACAGGAATCACATCTTCATTATCAGTGTACACAGTATTACGGTCTGGTTGGGAAGAATTCACAGAGGAAATAAAAGTATCACTAAGAATACTTCCCTTTTCATCAGATATCATTTTCTTAGCCTTGGCTCGAGTTATGGCACATGCAGGAAATAAATTAGGACGGTCAGGGGAGACATCCATTTTGTCTACATCAGGAACCACTATAGGTGGAACTCCACCGTCAGACTTTTCCCACACATTTCCTCCTGCTAGATCATTACCTAGTATAAAGGTGACACCAGGAACAGGAAGCACAGCACGAACTCCAACAACAACATTACCCGACACCAGTTTTGAGGAGAGATGTATGCGGTGTAAAGGAACTTCCATAAACCCCATCTCAAACCCTCTAACTAGTACATGAGTTCCAGTAGCAGTACTATCAGACAAAGGCAGAAGTCCTTCCAATAAAAAGGACTGCGCGGCCCCAGTATCTCGAAGGATACAAACAGGAACAGTCTTCTCAAAGCCAGGCAAAGACACAGTCCCCTCTGTAAGAAATGGTGCATAATCATTATGACACTTAACATCCTCAATCTCCAACTCAGAGATATCCCTCTGCTTAGGCTGTATTTTCACAGATTGGGCAAGACTGTGGTTCTCGCATGATGTAGAAATTAAGCCGACAGTTTTAGCAGATCTCTCCTTTTTCTTAAGAACAGCACAATCAGAAATTTTATGCCCCGCCTTTTTACAATAAAAGCAAACAATCTCACCTTTTATGCGTGTATTAGCAACAGCATGATCAGTGGAAGAACTAGAAACAACATTCTGACGTGTTACAGTCGCTTTGCTCTTACCAAAGACACTCATCTTAGGTTTATGCAAGTCATTTAAATGGCTAGTCGTACTTCGGTGAGTAAGAACAAATTCGTCGGCCATGAGAGCAGCATCGGACAATTTACTCACCTTATGCTCATTTAAATACATAGCGACAGCATTCGGCACGCAATGTTTAAACTCTTCCAAAAGAATCAGTTCTCTAAGCTGTTCTTTAGTGGTTACTTTCATCGAGGTACACCAACGATCAAACATATTTTCTTTTTCTCTGGCAAATTCAAGATAAGTGCACTTCTCAGGTTTAAAGAAACTTCTAAATCTCTGACGATATGCCTCAGGTGCTAATTCATATGCTTGCAATAGTGCAGATTTAACAATTTCGTAGTCACCGCTTTGCTCAACAGTCAGCGCTGAATAAACTTCCTGTGCTCTCCCTGTTAACACACATTGCAGCAATAATGTCCAAAATTCTCTGGGCCATTTCAGCGACTCTGCGACACGTTCAAAATGAGAAAAATATTTCTCTACCTCCCTCTCAGAAAACGGCGGTACCATTCTCATGTGTTTAAAAACATCAAAAACAGGTGCAGCAGAGACGGATTCATTAGAGGACACAGAAAGTGGAGTTTCAACAGTTTTTACAGTCATTTCTAATTCGAGCTTTCTCAACTGAAACTGTCTTTCTTCCCTTTCTTTTTCAAACTGCAACTCCAATTTTCGCATCTCTAACTGTTGTTGTAACCTCTTCACCTCAACATCTCTCTCCAACTCTTTCTCTTTCAAAGCACAAACGTCACGCTCTGCACGAAGCTTCTCCACATCAACACATAGCTGCTTTTCTTGCAAAGACATCTCACTAAACTTTACATTTCTGTCAGCATCAAAAAGAGGAGACGTTAAAGACTCTTCAGGGTTAATAACTTCAGCTCTTACCTCTAAAACGCCCCGTTCGAAAAGCGCGCTTCTCACAGTGTTCATCAGCGTTTCTCTAAGCTTCTTGTCGTTGCTTGTCACCTCCACGCCAAAACGCTCTGCAATCTGCAACAATTCTTCCTTGGTGCATCTCTCCAGTAATATTTCTGAAGGAAACGCGAAGAAATCTTCGACTACCGAAGGCATTTTTAGTACGCTAGAAGTTAGGCTAACAAACAAAACACATGTGAGAACGCCACTATAAACTACAACATTGAAACTACAAATCCCATAAGCCTCTTCGCCAGGGATCGTCGCAGCATAACACGCTCAAATTGCAAAACCCCGCCCAGTTACAAGATAGATGCAATACAAACTTACCACAAGTCGTTCCCCACAACATCTTCATACTGGCAGGCACTACAAACAACACGGACGCAAAAAACAGCAAACAATGTCACCTTAAATGAAAATGAGAGACTTCAGTTCCTAACTACACACTAAATGAAACTAACTAAACCTACCTAGTCTTCAAAGGTGTACCGGGCTCGAGGCGGCATTTAAACGCTAAACTCTGGGACAATTGGTACATTTAAACCAAAAGCCCGAAGCGTACCCCCGACAGAGATTTAAAACCTCCGCCCAGAATAACCTTTAAAAATAAGAAAGGCAAAATAACAAACAAAAATAACAAATAGTGTCCCGATGGAAGGATTACTTACAACCCAGCTGAGAACACACTAAATAACTGAAGTCTGCTCATTTGCACAGGTGAACACTGAAAACATCATACACTTACTTATACATGTAGCGATCCGTGACGAGCCCCCAATTTTATGTTACGGCCAGCTCGTTTCAAGCCACAACATAAAAAAGGGATGACACACCACCGTGCAATCAATATAAATTAATTTATTGATTTAACAAACATAGCAATAATCACAAATAACAAACGTAAGTCTAGGGAAAAATAAAATATCAAAGGAAATAACAAAATAACACTAACTAAGTCTTAAAGCTACAAGATATAAGAAATGTATAACTAAAGAAAGAGAGAGATGTCAAGAGCAACTCCTGGGAGAACCACCCCACCAAGAGAGCTAACCTCAATAAACAACCCTGAGTCCTTATATATATTCTACACCCCTGATCACTATTAATTAATCAATCAATCAATCAGAAGCGACACAGAACTCCCGCAGTCTGCCACCAACAGGTAGGGAGGATACTCCGGGTCGTCACAGTCGGTTTTGCTTATTGTATTAGTCCCATGTCTAGCCGTCGCACACTGCAGTTCCCTGTTTTTTAGTCAGTATCCGCTTGTTGCTTTTGGTTAGTGAACGTCCCCCTTGGCACGGGGCAGCCTTCAGTCTACTCGCGTACATCAATTGCGGCTGCAGGTCAGTCAGCACTCCCATCCTTGTCACTGCAATCACCATGGCCGGCCCCAGATATTTTGGCTCTCCGATCTTGACTGGTTTCAGACTCCTTATCAGCACCTGCACAAACTTGTGTGTTGGTTTCTCTGAGGGGAGAGGAAGAGTTAGTGAACATCACCATTAATAGAATTAAATTTTTCGACCAGCTCCATGACATAGTCGTCCAGGATCCTCCATTTCACCTAAAGAAGAAAAACGCCAGCGCGGCCTTTGACCAATGGTGTCGGGAAAGGCCTACCCATCAGAATTTCAAAAGGAAACATTTTAGTAGTGGAGGATGGTGTCATTCGTATTTCAGCTAAAACAGCTTGCAATACAGTCATCCAATTTTTTCCGTCTCTAAACTTTGGATGTAAAAGGTGTTCCATAATCATTTTAAATGACACTTGGTATCCCAAATCTGGGTATAATTTCTTTGCATTTTTTGCATTCTCCCTCGCACATAGGAAAGCTTCTGGCCACTTTGTGAATCTGTCAATGGATGTTAGTTTTTGCACAGATAAAGCATTAATTGCCTGAGCTGTCTTAGCAGCACTTGTGTGCGAGAGACCATGATAGTGACGTATAAGCAGCACAAGTGTTGACTTTGGCAAGGCCACTTTCCCTTCAGAGTCTCTGATAATTCCCTGTTTATCTGGCTGACAGCCTTTTGAGGCCCAGTATTGTAAGTCAGCATCTGTTGGTTGGCTCTGTAATATTTTGACCTGCTGCATGTCCCCTCACCTTGACTATGGCCACTTTGTTCGGCAACTGCACTGCATTAATTAAGTCACCTATCAAATCAGAATGCGCTATTGGTTTTCCATTTGCTGTCTTAAAATTTCTTTGTTTCCATGTGTTGGCAAAGTCATGGACTGCACTGTACGCATACTTAGAATCAGTATAAATTGTGACAATTTTATCTTTTGAAAGTTCACAAGCTCTCGTTAGTGCCACTAGTTCCGCTGCCTGTGCTGATGTGTATGGTAATGATTCTGCTTCTACCACTTCATCAGGGAGTCTAACAACTGCATAGCCACATAAATATACACTATCTGATGGTTTAGAACATGAACCGTCAACATATAGACTATCCCCCTCTTCTAGGGCCGTATCTAACAGATCGGTCCTACAAGCAGTTTCAGTTTCAATTGTTTTCAAACAATCATGTACCTCATCAATGCTGTCAGTGGTTTGGTCGGCAGTACCGAGCAACTCTCTCAAAGCAATAATAGCAGTGTGTGGCACAGATGTTGGCTTAATCGTTAAATTTGTAGTCGCTAACAACGTTGCTTCATAACCTGAACGACGCTGTGCCGTCATGTGCTGCGTGTTAAGATTATGTAAAATTGCATTTACCTGGTGTGAGGTGTGTAACGTCAGTGGATGTGAGAGGACTGTTTTTTCAGCATCTCGTACCATCAGGGCAGCAGCAGCCACTGCTCGAAGGCAGACCTTGTGTAATGTTGTCTAATGTTTTGGAAAAATACGCCAAAGGGCGATAACTTGTACCGTGTTCCTGGGCCAGTATCCCCGCTGCAATGCCCCGCTCTCGTGCACGTAAAGGTGGAAGTCTTTTTTGTAGTTCATTTCAACAGTCCACTTGATGACTTGTTGTGGTGAGGCTTGGTGTCAATGGCCTTCTGAGATAATGTGTCCCAGATAACAGACTTGTGGTCTCACCCACTGTACTTTCTTTCTTGAAGCAGACAATGATGGAGGCCTGTTCAGTTCTCTGTTGTTGTGGCTGAGATGAGCGTAGTTGGTGGGAGCTTGATGTTGCTGAGGGTTTTGTGCACGATTGCAGAGAACACAGCAGGCGAGTCAACATAGCCCTGAGGAAGACGTGTCCATGTAAATTGTTGTTGTTTGTACATAAATGAAAATAATGGCTGCACCTCTTCAGATATCAGTATGCTGAAAAAAAATCAGAACATATATAAAGGACAGTATAGAATTTATGTGTAGGGTATTGAATTTATTATAGTTACCACATCCAGTACCACTGGAGAAAGATCAGATCTTTGATCTTTCTCAAATCTTGTGTCAGTCGCCAACTTTGTCCATCTGCTTTGAGAATAGGATTAAAAGGTGTGTTATATGGTGAGTGCGTCTTAATAATAATGCCATGTTTTAACAAAGTTCAATCATTGGTTCAATGCCGTTCTGGAGAGAGAGGGTATTGTTTTACATAGACCGGTATTTTTGTTTTCAGTAACGCAGTGTACGGTTTATCATTGATGAAAGCTTGTGCTTAGCCCACAGTTTCACAGTTTTGGATTTACTCATTTCAGTGACGCTATCTCTTCTCCCTCACTCTCAGCTTCACACAGTAGGATGAGGGTGTGGCTCAGTGGACACCATCAGCACAGAAGGGAAGAAAAAGAAAAATCATTATCAAAATCATTTTCATAAAATGTTGACCATCACTTGTGACCACAGGCAATATTTTTTACCATCTACATTCAATTCCAAATTTGGCAAATCAGTTTTGTTATTTTTATATTTTAGAGTGAGCAGAAGTACTTGGGGTTCCTTCCCTCCTTAGGCATCCCTATTGGGGAGTCCATTCCATTCTGTTTGGTATTTGTTACTCTTGGTTGGAGTTTTTAATTCTCCTTTTTGTCTGTTTCTCCCTGTCTGCGTCTTTTCCTATCATTTTTTTGTTTCCTGCACTCTTTTGCCCAATGACCAGGTTTGCCACAATAATGACATTTCTCTCGCCTTCCTTTCCCTTTTCCAGTCATTTTATCATTTTCTGTTTTCAGAGAAGGACACACATCAATTATCTCTGTCTCTGTCACATCATCCCCCAAAGTTCTGAGGAGTATTAATTTAAAATCTGGACCCGTCAGTTGTGCATAACGGGTATGACATTTCAGAATCTGCGCAAATTTCACTGGATGAGAGGGAGAAGGCAGATTGTTACATATACTTTCAATGTCACTTGCCTTAGCAGGACGTATGGAAATTTGATTTCCCTGTCTCACAAACATTAAAGCAGGCTTTGATTTTTGTTCACATTTTGCTTTCTCGCAGTCTGCCCGTTTACTGGGAGCTGCGGCCCCCCTGCCACACACTGTTGTGTCTCTCTACATTCTGGCAGGGTGGGATATAATTTTGATGGAATGAGAGTTTTTTTCAATTCCTCTACTATAGGAGCCTTATATTGACAAATATTTGATGTTGAGGCATAGGGCTGATGTGGGTACCCCTTTTTTCCTTTTTTAAATTTTGGCCTCTCTGGACCTTTATCCCAATATGTTTTCATTTCTTTCCATTTACTGTACGACTTTTTCATGTACTTATCATTCCACTCTGGGTCTCCCAGCCCCCATTAATCATCGAATTTGCACTTTCCATATCCCCTGGCTTAAAAGAGCCTTCTTTGGGGAAAGGATCCAATTGTATTTTTCCTTGAGTCCACCCCTCTAAATTTGATAAATAGGGTTCAGTCCAATATCCACAATTATTTCTAAACATCCAATTTCGGGGTGTCTCATCTTGAATTGGTCTTGATATCTTTTGACCCATCCTTCACCTAATTTGATTTTTAATTTGCCACACCACACCAAAGGGGTCTTTTTATAATTCTTTAATTATAATTATTCAGCCAATTTTATTAATTTGTCAACCGGAATATTCCCATCAACACTTTATTTTCCGTCAGAGCGGATCTAAACGGATATCCGTCAGAGCGGATCTGCACGGATCTTCCTCGCACCGGAGGGATTACCAAAATATTTGCCAGGTAGCTGTGCGTTTAAACAGTACCCTTCCAGACAAATCTTCCTGGACTAACTCTTAGAGCTGCATCCAAGGATAACATGGGATGAGTTCAATCAATCCTACCACCACAGGAAATTATTAAAAAACAACTTACCTGTGATGAAGGATGACCTCTCAGTCCCCCAGTCCCGTGTTTCTTGGGAATATCCCGGACGAGCCCCCAAACTGTTAGATTAAAATCTCAATAATAGGTAGAATATTTGTAATTCCAGTCATCAGTTAAGAAACAGGCGCCTCAACCCCTGTGATGTGTGGCAGCAGCAGCGCGAGATCTCGGGAGAATGACCAAGCAGACACAGATCAAGTGTGGTACAAAGCATTCTCCGATTTATTCAGGAAGAAGGGTCATATTTATAGACATAGGTCAAACAACAATCTCCAGGATGGCTTGAGCATCCAATCATACGACTTACCATGTAAACCTTACCATGTATGGCATTTCACAAAATATAATAACAAATAAGAAATGTATGTGCGTAAATGTGTGTGTGTCTTCAACTTCTGGTTACGTGTGAGAGTGTCAGTGTGTCCAAGGACTACTACTTGTTGTTTTGTCTAGGTAGGCACATGAGCTGCACAATGGAAAAATCCCAAGACACAGAGAAAGTCAGAAAGTGAAGCCCAAGAAATAAGAAAATATTTAACAGTTACAGTTCATTTTCTAAGAACTATCAGATTGGACTTCGTTCAGAGGGAGACGAGAGATCACGCATCATGTTAGTTTTCTTTATTTTACAAAAAGCACAACATTTTGTTTTTACTGTGAGTGTACACAAATAAAAGAAGATATTACACAGATTAAAATGGTGTATAACTCTTAATTGTATGTGCAACACTGACAGAGTATTTTGAGTCTCTTTCACACTGATAAGAAAAAAACCACGGTGGTATCGCCGGCGATACCCTCAGACCTCAGAGTGTTAAGAACTTGTTCAGCTGATTGAAAACAACTTTTTCAATGATCTTGCCTATGAAAGGAAGATTTGAGATTGGTCTGTAGTTGCTCAATATGGTGTTATTCAGATTGCTCTTTTTCAGGAGGGGCTTAACAACTGCAGTTTGCAGGGATTTTGGAAAAGTCCAGAGAGAAGTGAGGCATTTATCACTTCTAGGAGATCTGCTTCTAAACAGTTAAACACACTTTTGAAAAAAAGATGTGGGAAGTGTGTCAAGGGCGCAGGTTGATGTTTTAAGGTGCTGTACTATTTCTTCCAAAATTTTACCATCAGTTGCTTCGAAAACAGACATAATAGCTACTTTCTGAGTTTGTGATCTGATCTGTTTTACCCCAGTGCAGCTCAAGGATGTGCTGATTGCCTTTTTGATATTATTAATTTTCTCAGAGAAGAAGGAAGCAAACTCACAGCATTTGCTGTCTGAGAGCATTTCACTGGGAATCTGACTTGGGGGGGTTTGTTAGTCTCTCTACAGTAGCAAAAAGAGTCCGGGTGTTGTTTAAGTTTCTGTTTATAATATTTGAGAAGAAGGTCTGTCTAGCTTTGCCTAGTTCCACATTGAAAGCATGAAGAATATCTTTATAGATGTTATAATGGATTTCGAGTTTTGTCTTTCGCCACATGTGCTCAGCTTTTCTGCATTGTCATTTCATATTTTGCACTGCTGTTGAGTTTCTCCACGGTGCTTTTTGTCTGCCACTTTTCTTCCTGACTTTCACAGGAGCAATGTTATCAATAACATTCTGTACTTTTGAGTTAAAAGAATCAAGGAGAAAATCAACAGAGTCTGCAGATATGCTTGGTGTTAAAGATATAGCCTTCATAAACAGTGGACTAGTATTCTCATTTAAGCATCGCTTTTTTGACCGAGATAGATCTAACTTCAACAATCGGAGAGATCAATATATCAAAGAAAATACAGAAATGATCAGATAGTGCTACATCCTTAATGACAATGGATGAAATGTTTAGACCCTTACTAATAATTAAATCTAGAGTGTGTCCACGATTGTGTGTGGGTCCATGTACATGTTGAGTCAGATCAAAAGTATTCAAAACTGTTAGGATTTCTTTTGCCATATTGGATTCTGCATTTTCTATGTGGATGTTAAAGTCTCCAGTAATAGCAAAACAGTCAATCTCTGAGGAAATTGCTGATAACAGTTCAGTCCTCCACAAAGGCTGGAGAGTATTTTGGAGGCCTGTAAATAACTATAAGTAGAATGCGAGGAGCACCTTTTAACACAATACCCAGGTATTCGAAAGACAAGTAATCCCCAAATGACACTTGCTTGCATTGATAGACATCTTTAAATAGAGCAGCAACACCTCCACCTCTCCTAACAGCTCTGCAGACACTCATAAAAGTAAAGTTAGGAGGGGCTGTTTCATTCAGGATTGTTGAACTGCAACTGTCTTCTAGCCATGTTTCATTTAGAAGCATAAAATCTAGGTTGTTTGTGGTTATTAAGTCATTGACTAGAAGTGATTTATTTTTAAGTGAGCGGATGTTTAAAAGTGCTAACTTAACAGTCTTACTTTCTGTCTCTACAGTAATCTTAGTTTGACGTGTAATAGGCAGCAGACTAAATGGGTTTGCCAAACGGTTTGAGAAGGCCTTAGGCTTTCTATCACATAATAAAACAGAAATAGAGAAAGCAACAGGCACACTGGGTTCCAGCTTCTTCTGTAAATATTTGATAAAGTCACTGTTATCATAGCGGGGCCCGACACACATCACTGAGAGCTGTTATCGGTTGTTTTTGATTCACCTAGAACAGATGGAGGAGGATGTGGGCCCTGGTGTTGTGGCAGGGGCCAAAGAGCTCTCGCAGGAGGAGGGGGAGGCCGAGCTGGGCCCACAGGCTTTGGTGGTTTCGGGGCTTGACAATTTTTTGTTGATACCTGGGGGCTCGCAGCAAAAGAGTGGGAGAGTTTGGTTCCAGCATACACCAGTTCCTCCATTTTCTCTGAAAAGCACAGAAGAGGTGATGCTGGAGAGAGGGATAACGTGTCCGGTGAAAGGGGCTGTTGCTCTGGTGTTACCGGAGGCTGTAATATGTTGTCCTGGCTTCCCTGATTAGTCGATTTGCAGTCTTATATTTCATCAGAATGCTCTTAAGTTCCCTGTTTACATCAGAAACTGTTGCTTGTGGAAGGCAGCATGTAGTTGTATCCCTGCTGCTAATGTTTCTGATAATAGAGTCACCCACTATCAGAGTCCTGGGCTCGGCTGCTCTCTGAGCTGAGTGCCGCTGACTGTTCAACCTTGAGCGGCAGTTAGCATCGGTGTTAGCTGCTGGCTGATTTGATCTGTGTCCGATCATGTTTGGGGATTTCTCACCCACATTCATCATGTCTAGAGATTCCTCACCCACATTCATTAACACTTCAAATCTGTTCTCCAGATGTATTGGCGGTGGTAGGGAGCTAGTGTTTGGGGTAGAGGATGCTACTGCATTAATATGTGATACTCGTGACAATCTGATGTCTTGAGTGCCTTTGGGTCTTGCTCCCTGTTTGTGCCATCGATTAGTATGTTGATCAGTTTCGGCACTCAGTATGGTCTGTTTAGGAGCATTAGATTCATGGGACTCACCGACTGTGTGCTGAGGACGTCCATGATGAAGCTCTGTTGTGTGTTCCTTCTGGTTTGGTGGTCCCGCAAGTAACTTTGTTTCAAGAACTGCAATCCTTTGTAAAAGTCTGTGGCAGTTTGTGCAGCAGGTAGATTCTTCAACCAGAGGAGGCATATTATTTCTAATCCTTTTGGATGTAGGCAGCTGTGTTTTCCCTTCTCCGGAATGCAAGCTGATGGCTGCCGTCAGTGGGAGGCTGGTTGGATAAAAATTCCCCTTTTTTGTAGCAATTCTTCCAGTTAAAAATGTTTGTTGGTGCCAAGATTTGTCGTTTGAGCACTGTGCTGATTTGCTGTAGTTAAAATTTGGAGATAAAATATAAAAGCAATAGAGCAAAGCGCGGAGCTGTAAGCAAGAGTGTCCGAACAGTAGCGAAGCAGGAAGCAGGAAGCAGACCAGTAAAAAGTGCATTACAGTAATCAAGTCTACTTGAGATTAGAGCATGAATTAGTTTTTCTGCTTCTTTATAGTTTAAAAAAGGTCTAATTTTATATGTTTCTTAGGTGAAAGAATGAAGATTTTGTCACCTTGTTAATATGGGAATTAAAACTTAAGTCTGAGTCTATGATAACACCAAGACTTGTAACCTCTGGTCGAACCCAAGGAGTCAAATTAACCAGATTCTGAAACAACATTTCTCTTTTTATTTTAGGACCAACTAACAGAATGTCAGTCTTATCCTCGTTTAACTTAAAGTTATTCCACATCCAGTCATTTACTGCCATAAGGCAGGTAGTAATCAAACTGATAGCCGCATATTGTTTGTCTCGACAGAAATATACAGCTGCGTGTCGTCAGCATAGCTATGAAAATATACATAGTTTTCTCTGATGATGTCTCCCAGTAGTAGCATGTACAATGAAAACAATAAAGGACCAAGACGGCCTCCTTGTGGGACTCCAAAATGGGTTTCGTGTTTCTCAGACATATGCTCTCCAAGTTTAACATAAAAATGTCTCCCTTTAATATACGTTTTAAACCAATTTAATACACAGTTTTAAAGACCTACTAGCGTTTCCAAACGATTGATTAAAATATCATGTATCAAATGCTGCACTTAAGTCTAAAAGAACAAGAATTGAGACCTTACAGATTTACAGAAATAGAGCAAGTGGTGATTATCAGGGCCAGAATATATGTGGAAAAGCTGATAAAGACACAAAAGCTGTGTTTACATTTAATTCAATGTCTTCCTGATTACTTTCCCTGTGTATAGACTGAATGTAAGCAGCTCTCTCTATCATGAATGAGATTATAACGCTTTTCCCACCCGATGCTGATGTAGCCTATAACAAACATTACATCTGAGGAATGCTAAGGAATTACATCTTGCTTTGTTTCCTTTAATCTTATCATAGCTTGTGCGACTGTGCTGTGATATTGGGGTTGCCCTCACATGTCATACTCCAGGATTCCCTAATAACACTTAACCTGAAAACATCTTGTACCTTATTGGTGTACAATATACACAATACTATATATACTATTTACAACAAGCAGAGGAGCCCAGAAATCATGCAACAGCTTACAATGCAAGCTGAGCATTTTCTTTATAATATGGGAGAAAAACGCTTTTGCACGTTGAGTTAATATTCTGGGCTCATCTGCTTAACTGTATGTAGTATACAAAATTTGTGTTTTATCATAAGGATGTCATGAATAGATTTTAAAATGGTTTTCTTCTTATTTGAAGGGATGATCCTTCTTAGTGAGGGTTAGGGAATTTTCTTCTTCTTCAGTTCCTATTGACTGTGGAGTACCTCAGGGCTCCATTTTGGGGCCTATTCTTTTTTTTTCACTATTTCTGTTGCCTTTAGGCCTTATTTAAAAAAAAAAAAAAACACAGTATGTCTTATCATCTTTATGCTGATGATATTCAGATTTATCTACCTATTAGATCAGGAGGATCAACTTTTCAGTCATCTTTGCTACTATGTCTTGAGGAGGTGAAGTGCTGGCTAGAGCAAAATTGTCTACAGATTAATGAGAATAAATCTGAAGTAATCGTTTTTGGGTCAAATAAGGTTGACTGTGACATAAACGATGTGTTAGGTACATGGACAACAAATGTGCAGTCCCAAATAAGAAATTTGTGTGTAATTTTGATGACTTTTTGTGTGACTTTTGATGATCAGATTAAAAGTGTGGTGAAAAGTTGCTTCTCTCAGTTGAGGACTATTGCAATAATGAAACCTGTCTGTTGCTGAGATAGTGATACATGCATTTATCTCCTCCTGTTTGGACTACTGTAACGCACTTTATTTGGGAGTAGGCCAAACTGAGCTTATATCAAAATTGCAATTGGTCCAGAATGCAGCAGTGAGGCTCCTTACTAACACAAAGAAAAGGGAGCATATTACTCCAGTTTTGGAAAAGCTGCATTGGTCTCCGGTTAAATATCGGATTCAGTACAAGGTGTTACTGTACGTTTTTAAAGCTGTCCATGAGATGCTTCCAGAATAATTTGGGGCCTGATTCATATGAGCTCTGGTAGATCTCAAAGATAATTTAATTGCTAACTGCTCTCGTGCATTTTCGGATGCCGGCCTAAGACTCTGGAATACCCTTCCACGTGACATCAGATCTGCAACCTCAGTTGATGTTTTTAAATCTTGCATGAAAACATGCTTGTTTTCTATGGCTTTTAACTGTTGACTTCTGGATGATGTGTATTGTTTGTATTCATGTTTTTTGTTATTGTAGATTTTTGTTTTTGTTGTGTTGCTGTACAGTCCTTTGGTCTACTTTGTAGTAGAAAGGGCTCTACAAAAAAAGTAGACTTGATACTTTGCCTCAGTGGAGGTTAGACATGAAATGTTTCTCAGTTCTAATTGAAAGCAATGTGTTATGGCTGCGTCACTGGGACATTAAAGCACTTTACGTGTCTTAATCCTACTAAAACAACAACCAGGGAGAAACTATTGTCTTGCACATTTTCTTGTCATTCCAGATGTCACACCAATCTCTCTGAATCAAGGTGTGTATGAACACACTCATTTCTGAATCAGTGTCTAAATGAACTGAATCTTCATCTGATCACAAGCTTTGACTCGAGACATGTTTAATTTGTTATCCACATCACATTCTCACTTCACATTCTCTCACACATCACCTACAATCCAGAAACATGAAAACGAATTTGAAAAGAAACTCTATTAATGTCAAAATGAGCTCAGAAGACGTCAGGATTAATATTGCTGTGTTTCAGTGTTCATGGTCATCGAGCAGTTGTTCTGTACAGTGAAAACAAACAAACACTTTTCAGCTACAGATCTACTGTATGAACTGACAGCATATATGACAATACTTATATTTATAATAAACTTATTATAAAACTGAAATTTCTATGAAATCCTCATCACAAGTATCACATTTATAAATATATACATACATTTAATTTAAGCACATTAATGCTGAATGTGTCTCTATCGTCTCTCTCTCAGTGATTGTGATTGTTGTCGCTTCATTCGCTGTTCTTCTTCCTGCTCTTATTCTCTGGATGATTCGCAGAAAAAGAGACGGTGAGTTTTTACAGTTTCTCATATTATATAACAGACAAAAAGTCCAAAACATCTGATAAAATAAACGTGTAATTTAGACAGAATTCCTCTCAGACAGAGTTTAATGTTTCTATTCTACAGCACTAGAATTCTTCTAAAATCAGTTTAATTGGAGACTGTATTATGTGTTTGATCATCAATATTCTCTTGACGTTATGTTTCAGATAACAGAAGAGGAACCGATGACTCTGAGGTGAGTATTGTAGGTCGATCCATGAGTTATTAGTGTTTATAAGCTCTGATCCTGAAATATGACACTCGTATTAGTCAGATTATATAATGAAATGTTATAATAAAAATGTTAATAAAACAGTACAGTATTTGTACTGTTCCCATTCAGTTGGCAGGGTTGTAGAATTGATTCACATGAATTGAACTTGACTTGGACTCAAAGCCCAAATTTGATGACTTGCAACTCGACTTGACAATCAAAGATGACTTGCGACTTGACTTAGACTTTAACAACAACGACTCGCGACTTTACTCATAGTTGAGCCATCTGACTTGGAAAGACTTGACCTACCTTCTAATATCACTGGTCAGAGTTGTCATCACTGTAGGCTGCAGCACAGCACATGATCATGCCCCTATATGATTACATGGAAACAAACACTTTTATTTATTCCATCCCACAGTCTTTTAAATCCATTAACTGTCACAGATCCCTTGTCTCCCGGACTCCATTTCCCATGATCCTCTTGTCTCCACACCTGCACTCACTTCCCTCGTCTTCTCCCCATCATCACGGATCACCTGCACCTGGACTTCCTCATCAGCACTGCCTTTATATTGGACTCACTCCCTTCACTCCCTGTCCGTTCTCTGTTAATGTTATTGTGGTTATGTGTGTTACGTTGTTCTATGTTCCAGTATTACTATTAAAGCCTATTGTTTGTGGATCTCCGTACTCGCTTCATCTCTCCAGCACACACACCCATAACATTAACTTGGTTTCTTATTTTTATTTAATATTTGTATAACCTATTTTATTTATATTATTTATTATATTTTCCTCTTAATTTCATGTAACTCATTACTTTGACTTTGAATGGGAGTGCTGAATAGCCGCGCTCGCAGCTGCGGCAGTGTGCTATTGGTGGCGCTGAACAGCTATTCTCACAACTGATATCGTGCAATGTGGAGAATGCTGAATAAGCTTACGCTAGTAGAGCTTGTGTCAGATGACATTCTATTTGTGTTTCTGAATGCAGTCGTTACCTGGCGCCAAGGGATGGTCACGATTACTGTTTTTTATGTGTCTGGGCACCGAGCATGCTGAGACAGTGTTTGTGGATGAGTCATGTACCAATTGCGGGAAGATGACCATTTCAGAGTTGAGGTCAAAACTCCTAAAAAGAGGCAGAATCCCAGTGTCGATGTTACGATCCAATCCTCCTCAGAGGGTTGCTTCAGGCAGTGGTGCTGGTGACCTGAGGATTACGGTGATCACACTTCCTTCAGGGAACCAACCCTCTAGGAACCCTCATCCCTCCTGCACTCCACAGCCAGTAGAGCTGCAGAGGGAACGCGCTGGACCATCTGAAAGGTGTGTACCAGCCGTATCGACCGATCAAATGTTGATCGCTGCATTGGAGGGTGAGCCAGACTTTTCTGGAGATGATGATTTGGCTGCGTTGCATCCTTTGGGAACTGAAGCGTTGCCCGAGTCAAATCCTGAAATAAATGATGACTATGCTTTCCCAGACCAGTCTCTTTGGCAATGCAGCCGAGAACTTCGCCCAGCAGTTCTCGGCTGTACAGAAGCAGTCTGAAGCTATCAGCCACATCCTGCCCTGGCGGTCAGATGCTGCTTCCTCCCGTGCTGCAGCAGCAGCCTCCATCCAAGCGGTGTCGATTTCAAGCAGGGCGACCAGCCCGTCCAGACCCACGCCGAGGAGCTGGTAGCAAGTGGGGCACCCAGTCCATCCAGGCCCCCACCAAGAAGGGAGGCAAAGCCAAGGGCAAGAGGTCCTAAGATGGGCAACCCAGAGAAGGTTGGGACTGCTCATCAGGAGATGGTGACCACACCACTCCCTTCCCTGGAGGAGGGCTGGGTGATAAACCCTTTGTTTCCTTTTATGTTACCCAAATTATCAATATAAGAGCATTTTCCTCTATCTCTGGGTCCGAAGGGGTCTCTTCAGGCAGACCCTGTTGAGTCCTCCATCTCCCTCAGCAGCCGGATGTGGCAGAGCGTCCAGCACCAGGCCTATACTCTGTTGTATCCTTGAGAACCGGATTTAGGATGGTTGCCATATGTGTGACCCTGCGGGGATCCCATATGAGTAATTCCACGGTTGCTCCTAAACAAAGCCAGTGTCTTTCCCTTTGGGAGAACCCACCTATTATCAGGTTGGAGTAACCCCAGTACTTCCACATGTAATACAGCCCTATGTGGTTAGTCCATATGTACTTCACATAACTCCTTTGGGGAAGAATATGGCTTTCGCAGTGTTCCTTTCCCAGTGGAAAGGGCACGCTTCCTATTGTTATCCAATAGTCTCACTGAGTGGGTTGTGCGGAACAGCAGTGATCAACACTCTCTGTGTAAGCCTCTATCCCACCATCCTTTTAGGCAAGGGGGAGCAGGAGGCTTGCACAGGGCACTGGAAGAGGGCAGTGGCTGTGGCACTTTGGTAGGGATTCCTATTCATCGGTCTGTCCAAAATACATTGAACATGACCGAATGAATGGGAACGACTCCATTACAAAGGTAATCCTCGTTTCCTGAAGGAGGGAACAGAGATGGATTGCACCTGCTGCTCATTATATAGCCACGCTGCAAGGCAGAGCAGCTGCTGCAAATAATTGCATGCCAATGTGCATTGGCTCGTTTTAGTTAAACTCGAAGTAGACTGACCTCTGTAGCGAGATTCCTATTCATCTGTCTGTCCGACATACATCTCCATTCCCTCCTTCAGGGAACGAGGGTTACCTTTGTAACCGAGATGTTTCTGGTCTAAAACTCACAGATAAGAATAAAAATGATGGAACCAATGACCATCATTCAACATTTCCATTCATCCTACTGCCAGTGAACAATGATTCATCTTCAATCATTTGTGTATATTTGTGTATATTTGACACTTTTTTCATATTTCCATTGGTGTTTAGGAGCAGACAGATGATCATGTGACTTACACTGAGGTCACTGCGTACAGTAAAAACCAAAACCAAAAGAAGAAGGTGAGAAACACTTCCTTGATGTTGTCCAGCTTCTCTCAACATGATAGTTTGTGTTTTCTTCTGAATTTGTGTCATGAATTGAGCTCAAACATCATGCTGTAATAATTGTGTGTTGAAACAATAACTGTGATGTTCATTCAGGTTCGCTGTGATGATAAAGTGACTTATGCTTCCATCAGAGGAGCAAAAGCTGGATCTCAGGAAAACTGCAGTCAACTTTATGCCTCTGTGAACAAGAACCATCACAAATCAGTCAAATAATGAAACAAAAACCACATGAGCAGAAGAATATGAATCTAATAGAACTGAGTCCTAATGGTGTCATTCAGTGCCATTATAAGTACTTTCAATGTCTTTTACATGTTCACAAACAAACCCAAGTGATGCTCTGATTTATTTGTAGTTATTGCTTATTTTTCTCAGTTCAGCATGTTTTTTGTATAGTTTCTGTCTGTTTGATGATCAGTTAATGCTAGTGTCTTTATTATTCATTCAGAGCTGCAGGTTTGGACAAAGTCTAGAAAATTAGGACAGTTTTACTCTCTTACATCATTCTCATTAAATCATCTATTTTATGAAGCAGTTAATTAACTGTCAGCTTGCACTAATTATGAGAACAGCCAAAGCTACTTGATGTTTTAAGCCTGGGGTGTCCAGTCCTGCTCCTGGAGGGCCACTGTCCCGCAGAATTTATCTTCAACCTCAAATAAACACACCTGATCCAGCTAATCAAGGAGTTACTTGACATACTAGAAATTTCCAGTCAGCTGTATTGAGGCAAGTTGGAGCTAAAGTCTGCAAGACAATGGCCTTCCAGGACTGAGTAAATAAAATCAATCTATTCAATTATTTTATAATATTCTGTGAACCTCAGATGATTCATAAACATTTGAATACCTGATTGCATTTTCATACATAACATTTTGGATACTGTTGTGTTGTGTTACTGTTTTGAATACCACTGAGTGTCCATCCACTTCAAGCACTGTCTGCAGAAATGATTTTATCAGCCTCAGGCGTGAGAAACTCCAGATGCAACAGCCATCTCTAAAACCAGTGTGGTCAAACTAACACACACTTTTTCTTCTGTCCTCTTTGTGTTCTAGTGTTTTCAAAACTGTTTGCACGACCATTTGTCTAGTTTTATATTTTCAGAGCTGTGATCTCACTGTTGAGGACTGGAAACATGTTACTGCTGAATGTGAGAACTCAGTTAGTTTGACCACACAGGTTAGAAGAGGAAATGAGATCTTAACCCAAACATAACTGATCATCTCTGAACCCAGTTTGGACTGATGGGAGTGGGTTTCTCTAATAACCAGTGTGGTCAAACATCATAGTTTGAGACAACAAACATTGCAATTTGATTCAGACACCCATGAGAGTCCATGGATCTCTTAGTCTTTTCTTGACCCTGTTCCTTCTTGCAAAAATAAAATTGAACATTTAAGGCCCACTGTCCTTCCTCATGCTGTCATGCCGGCTCTTATTTTAAACTTGTAAATACTGTTGGTTCAGATGTTATTCAGCATCTATATATTTGAGTCTAAGCACTGGAACTGTCCCTGACAGTCTAAAACATGCAACAATTACAACAAGTTTAAGGATGCCAAATTCAGATACATCCTATCCTAACCAATTTTAAATTTAATATTTTATGTCCAAAATCTTGGAGAGGTGTTAGTTCTCATTACCAGTACTCCTATTAAAAGTCTCTAATGATATCGTGGCCTAATGGATAGAGAGTCGGACTTGAAACCCAAAGGTCATGGGTTTGAGTCTCAGGTCCGGCAGGGATTGTTGGTGAGGGGAGTGAATGCCCAGCGCTCTCCCCACCCTCAATACCACGACTGAGGTGAGACCCTTGAGCAAGGCACCGTACCCCCAACTGCTCCCTGGGCGTCACAGCAATGACTGCCCACTGCTCCGGGTGTGTGTTCACTGCTGTGTGTGCACACTTGGATGGGTTAAATGCAGAGCACAAATTCTGAGTATGGGTCACCATACTTGGCCACATTTCACTTCACTATCTTATTGGCTACAGATGCTTTTGCTTTCTAGAGGTATGGCCTTTTTGTAATAAATCATGCTCTCTTTCCATGCAATACAATAAACTTCCAGTTTGGTTTTCTTCCACCTGTGTTCCATTTTTTTTGTCTTCTCTCTTAAATCTGAAAGTGTGATTTTAACACTGCATTGGACTAATTTCCTTAATCTTCTTTATGTGCAAAGGAGCAATATTGTGCTGGAATAGAGAGAGTCAATAGTTTCTAATGCAACATCAAGGTCTTCTAAGCTGTCTGGTATGCTAAGGCGATGAAACTGATCAGGAAGATTATTTATAAAGCGATCTTTAGTGGTAGAAGTGATGTTTCTACCATATTTATGGCAGGGAGGCAGTTTAGCCTCTTTCACTAAATGTAGTATACACGACACTAGATAATGATCTGAGATGTCGTCACTCTGCTGCAGAATTTCAAGGGCCACCAGGGCACCATACAGACTTTATCAAAGAATCTGCTGATTTTCTATCAGAGTTAGTTCTAGCTGCAGATAAAGTCCTTGTTGTTGGTGATTTTAATATCCATGTAGATAATAAAAAAGACTCATTGGGATTGGCATTTATACTGAATTTAATTTAACTCTATTGGAGTTAGACAACATGTCTTTACATAAACTATTGTCTAGTTTGAGGTAGGTGTCTGTGTGCTGTGCATGTGACGTTACACGTTTTCTGTAGTGTTTTCAGATCTGTGATCTCACTGGTGAGGAAACGTGTTACTGCTGAATGTGAGAACTTAGTTTAACCACAATAGAGCGGTGGTCATCTCTGAACTCAGTTTAGACTGGTGGGAAGAGACATGCATGCTAGACTTTATGTCTGAACACAGTAAGCTAATATACAGAGGAGGAGCTGATGATGATTAAAGGAGGAGCTGTAACTATATAATGAAGAGAAAGACTGACAGAAACAGAAAATGGCTGATCAGTGTGATCTGTGTCTGCTGGGGCTGATCATTCTCTCTCCACTTCTCACAGGTAAATGCAATTCTGCATGCTCTTTAAACTCCCGTGAAAGGGTTAAATATAAGTACTTACAAATCAATGTTTTAATGGCATGGAATCTTGTGAATAAGTTACTTTGAACATGCTTTATTCTTCATAACATTAATTTTTCTGATATGTCACATTTGCAAATACTGTTTTATTCCTGAATGCACTGGTATTTGACACTGAGAATGCCCTGTTACCATTAATACATTTAATGTATTCATATATAGCTTAATGATTACTCAAATATACTGTGTTTCAGGTACCAGTGGAGTGAATGATGTTCATGTGTTCATCAGTTCTGGTGAAAATGTCCGTCTGCCCTGTAATAATGCTCTTTCTGACTGCAAATCAACTACATGGACCTACGGTAACAGTATCAGACATTCAGCAGCAGTTGAACTGATTACCGAAGGGATAAAGAATAAAGACACAGAGAGACATGAGAGACTGAGTCTGGGGTCTGACTGCTCTCTGAACATCAAGAACGTCACAGAAGAAGATTCTGGATTATACACCTGCAGACAATATGTGAATAACAAACAACAAGGAACTGATGTAGATGTTTTCCTTCATGTTCTTCATGGTAAATTTATGATTATATGATCAATTTGTGAAGAACGCCATTCTCCCTTTAAACTCACATGATGATTGAAGAGTCTGTGATTTGTGTCTTGTGTTCAGTTTCAGTGTCTCCATCATCATCATCATCATCATCATCATCTTCATCCTCACAGACTGAGATCAGTCCAGGTCGCTCTGTGACTCTCTCCTGTCAGTTGTATTCTGAATTCTCCTGTGATTATTTGGTTCGTTCTGAGGGACTTCATCTGTTGTGGGTGAATCAGACTGGTGTTGATCTGAAGACAGACTCCAGATATCAGATATTATTCTCATCAGATCACTGTATCATCACTCTGACTACAACACTCCTGAATGAAGATGACAACAGAGAGTGGAGATGTCAGCTTACTCTCAGAAATCAACTGCAGACCTCAGTCAGATACACTGTCAAGTATTCAGGTGAGAAACAACTATTACTACTGTAAAATATGATGTTAATGTCCTACAGATGAACATCTGAACATTCATCTTCTGATTCCAGTCAGCAGCTCAAACTCTGAGAAGAAATCAAGCCAAACTACAGCAGCAGCTCCTACACAAGGTTCATGATCACATGATCACTGTCACACATCATCAGTCTCTCACTTCACTGGTTCACACTGGCTTTAATTCATCCATCCTTTCATTTGTACAGAGAATCATCAGAAGTCATTAAATACTCCAAACTCTGAGAGGACAGCAGCTGCTCAAACACCTGGATTTCCTGAACAACAAGGTGTTTATTCATGACTTTCTTATATTAACTCAATAACTCCACAGACTCTCTGACACAGAGAGATGACGATTAATAATGTCATTCAGAGCAAACTGATGTTAATGTTGTACAGTATGACTCATCTGAACCTTCATCTTCTGCAGCTCCAGTCGATTCAGAGACACAGTTTCCAGTCAGCGGCTCAAACTCTGAGACGACTTCAGCTGCACACAGAAAATCTGCAGTTGCTTCTCAGCGAGGTTTTTATGCATGTCTTACTCATTTCAGTTCTTTACAATGCCAATTACAGTAAAACTATAGGAACTTCTCTACATATTCCTATTCAGAGAATTCAGCTTTTCACAAACATTAAGAACAACAGCAGCTGAAATAAATCAAACTCAGTTCTTCTTCTTCTTCTTCTTCTTCTTCTTATTATTATTATTTATCTGGAATCTTATTTAGAATCATATCTGAATGTATAACTGAGTTCCCTCTAGGGAAGTTAGAGCCGCTTTTCATGAATTTTGACTCTGTGAAGTTAAATCCTTCCCCTTCTCTCTCGGCCACAAGAGGGCCTCCTATAACAGTCAGATTGAGAGAGAACAGTTCATTTTGAATGCAGTTCATTCATGCTGATAACCATTAAAAATTTAAATGTATAAATGCTTCATCAATAACTGTTCATAGTTGAATCCCCTTGACTTCAGTCATGTCCAGTTTCTCTTCTTCTTCTTCTTCTTCTTCTTCTTCTTCTTCTTCTTCTTCTTCTTCTTCTTCTTCCACACATGTTTCCTGCAGTGATTGTGATTATTGTTGAGATGGCAGTGTTTGCTGCTCCTACTGTGATTCTTCTTCAGATCATCTGTGCAAGAAGAGCTGGTGAGTTTGAGCTTCACACAATCTGATGATTCACACTCATCTGATCTGGAACAATCTGCAATCATGGTAAAAACACATACGAGAGGTCAGTCAATGCTTTTATTTTGCAGGGAGGAAGGACTCGCAGCACCCAGAGGAAATAGAGATGCCTACAATATTACAATAAAATACTGCTGAGTTTGGAGACCATCTGAAAAAAGATTTAAAACAGCAAAAACTCACAGAGGATTGTTCATTGTTTGATTTTCTTCTTCTCAGAAAACAGAGAAAAAACTCTGATCACCATGAAGAAATGACGACATCAAGATCTGATTATTATAATTGTTTTAACAGTCAAGATTAATTTTCCTTTATATGGATATTTGCATAGTGTTCAAAGTCATTTTCTTGTGGTTCATATATAAACCGCTTTAAATATAATATTAAATACAGTAATGAACACTGTATAATCATCTCTCTGTTCTGTTCTGCCTCATGATCCTTAATTAATCATGTTTAAAAAAATAAATGCATTAAAATGATTAACGCATTTAATGCATTTGGCCCACCCCCAGACTTACGTATAGGTGCAGTTCTTCTGTCCAGGGGTGCATTTCCCAAAAGTATCTGTTATTCAGCTATGGTCGTAAGTTCCATTGAACTCTATTGGTAATGACGGAACTTACGACCATAGTTCACTTTGGGATATTCACCCTAGAATAGCACAAATGTGATGCTGATTTTATACAACATTCAATAAATAAGAAGTTAATATCATGTTATTTTAGACAATATTGTCTGTTTTGCGCAATTTTGCCAACGAAAATATAAAGACAAAGCAGAACTGTTTGTCTCAGAGCAAGAGTGGTTCAAACCCATACGGATCCTTCTGCTCTCTGAACGCTCTTGCAGTACTTTGATGTCACACACCGATCGATCTGTGCAGCAGAGTCCAACAAGCCTAATGATTTAATGGTTTAAATCAAGTCCAACAAGCCTAATGATTTAATGGTTTTCACACCAAATAGTTCTAGGAACTCAGTTATAGGAACTAGCCACTAAGATAGTTCCCAGGGAACTAATTTCTCCCTTGGGCATGTTCCTGGTTGCATTCACATCAGGAATAGGAACTCTGAAGCGGCCGATGGCAGTGTCTTTAAGCGCGGCATTTACAAACGCTAAACACCGGTGGATAGAGGATGCCATGATCACTGAGTGTTGTGGGTTTTGTGATAATGGAGATGGAATGTAAACACAGAATTTACACGACTGAAAGAGCAAAAAGTGGGGCTAAGAGACTTCTCCCCAATAGAGTGTAATAATTTATTTGATAAAATAACACATTTCATTCCCCACATTAACAATGATTGGAGAGATTGCTGTGATTCTGACTTGCACATTGAAGAACTTGATTTAGCAGTTCAGAATCTTAAGATACTTTTAAAACACTTTAAGATTTAAAGTGAAGGAATTGTAATCTAAAACATTACCACTCTCATCCATTAGATCATCATTGACCAAATATTTCTATTTCTAAGTCACATTTGGAGAAGAAAATAAATAGATTTGTTTACAGTTATGCCGAAAATCTACCAGATCCACTCGGTGACGGGACACCCTCTCCGTTATATGGTGGGACCTCTAAAACTGCAAATCTGTGTTCGACATCATGAAGAGATCCATCTGCTGGTTCTGGAGGACTCAACATCTGATGTGATTCTGGGGCGCCCATGGTTAGAGCAACATGACCCGATCATCTCCTGGCGGACAGGAGATGTCCTGAAGTGGGGTAACCAATGTTTTCCTGGATGTTTTCCTGAAGTTCCTGTCCCAAGTCCTGCTCCAAGTCCTGTTCTAGGTCCTGTTCCAAGTTATGTTCCAAGTTTTCCAAGTTCTAAGAAGATCCAAGTCTGTGCCACGTCCATTGAGAGTCCACTTGAAAAACGTTCCACAGAAATTCCTGATTGTTATTCCCACTTCAGTGACGTCTTCTGTCTGAAGAATGCCTCCAGGCTGCCTCTCCATCGGCCATGGGACTGTGCTATTGACCTCATCCCCGGTGAGCCAGTGCCCAGAGGGAAGATTTATTCCCTGTCCGTTCTGGAGGAGATGGCCATGGAGGAATACATCAATGAGGCTCTATCACAAGGTTACATCCGCCCGTCTACTTCCTCTGCTTCATCCAGCTTCTTCTTTGTTGCCAAGAAGGACAGAGGCTTGCGGCCTTGCATAGATTACAGAGCCCTCAACAAAATAACAATCAAGTTCAGATACCCTCTTCCTCTCGTCCCATCTGCCCTGGAACATCTCCGCGGCGCCACTGTGTTCACTAAGTTGGACCTCCGCAGCGCATATAGCCTCATCCGAATACGTGAGGGGGATGAATGGAACACGGCTTTTATGACCCCTACTGGACACTATGAGTACTCCGTCATGCCCTATGGACTCGTCAACGCCGCCTTCGTATTTCAGGATTTCATGCACGAGGTGCTCCGGGAGTTCCTGCACAGGTTCATGATCGTGTAAGGTTCCACCCACTAGCCCAACGACGGCATCTAGTGGTCTGGTCGAAGGTATTTTGCGTGTATGTCCTCTGGCACTTCTGTAAAAATCATTTTAATTTAATACAACTTTGAGTTCTAATTCAATTCCGACTTCGTGGCTAATTTAATCTGACTCCAATTATAAATGACTCTAAGTTTCACAATTTTCTGATGTAATAGCTGATCATAAGATTAGTTGTGCTTTAATTTAGATCTTTGATTAATCTGGATCTCATATTTTTAGTTATTCGTTCATTACAGACCCATCATCGCTTAGAGAATTTCGCATCGGCCGACTGCGTTCTCACGGACAGCGTTCTTAGTCAGAGGGTGCAGAGTTTACTAATGCATTTGAGTCAAACCGCCACATGCTTGTTCATACAAAAATACAGTTTTCTTAGTCACGGTACTGCAACTTGCCAAGCCAATAACAGACAAACTCAAAAAAGTCCCATAATGTGCTACATGCCCCTTTCATAGGGCTTTCTAGTGTAACCTGTCCTGACGCAGATTTATGGAAATGACGGACTCCAATAATCTACTAGTCATAATGAATTTAGAGGAATCCAAGATAAATCAAGATTAACATTTATTGGTTTTGCCAGGCAGGATAAAACATCAATTAAAAGAATCAAAAAGAATACATCACACAACTGATCAGCATAAAATACAAAATACAATTCCAAACGAGATATACCTGGCAAATAGAGAGATACACACAGCAATTATGCGGGAAGCTCTGACTACAGATTCTTCCTTGAGTGGTTTGCCAAATCCCTTTAAATACCCAAGTCTTAACAAAAGGACAGTAAACATTTAGCACCCAAATATTTATGCAGCTTTTATTGGACCTTTCTCGTGCCCCAAAGGGTCACACGCCTGGTTTTGGGGATCAAACAAATGGTTAATAACGCTTTTTTTTTTGGCATCTCATCAGATTTAGTGGATATAGCTACATTAATCTTAATATTACAATCAATTAACCTGTTGTCCAGGGAACACTCAGTGTTGATTGTTTAATAATTCTAAGAAATGTTCATTTCCAGTTTATGGAAAAACAACATTCTTATTGTACCGTGCTACTTAGAGCATGGATTCAGGATCTAAATCACTTAAGAGGCAATTTATTAGCGGACAGAGTCAGAACCAAACACACCTCCTGTCAGGGCTTTTACAACCAAGAAAGATTAACAAGCTGAGTTTTTGAATAAGAACTATTAAAGATTCTTGTAATACTTATGTGTTGCACAGATATGGACATACCACATACACAAGCATTTAAATCTTCCTGATACGAACGCATAGACACTAAACATGGCATGATTGAAGTTACCTTAAATGTATCATAAAACATACACATACATACGTGAATACAATGATTGTAATACAGCAATGGTAATAATGGATAATATTTCATTTCCTGGGATTGTGCATGTTCATTTATAGAACAGTCTGTCTATACATTAATGCAAGAGAGTCTGTGTTATGTGTGGATAATGCAGGAAAGATGCACATTTTTGTGTGTCTCTTCTCTGCTCTCCATGCGGCATTTATTGGTGCAATAAAACTTGTAACTGAGAACTTCTCGGGGGATGGAAGCCAGACCCCAGAGTGAGCTTAAAACTATTGGTTAACTAACAAATAACTGTGTCTGATTTGTCTCAGTCATTTAATTGATGTCACTTAAAACAACTAAGATAGTAGATTTGTGAGGTTTGCATGGCCTGAGGGGAAGGAGTGGTGTGAGAAGTCAGGAACTCAGCATGGGGGGGGAGAGAGGAGGTCGAACCAGGTGTTGTCCTGAGCTCTTTCTCGCAGATCCTCACTTGAGATTGGAGAGTTTTATTCTTTTATTACAGGATAGGAATCTTGAATTCAGTCTTGGTGAAATCCATCCTTACAATCGTCTACATAGATGACATCCTTATTACTCACGGAGTCTGGCCGAACATCGCCAGCATGTTGTGGAGGTCCTCCAACGCCTGAGGGACTACAACCTGTTCCTGAAAGCAGAAAAGTGTACGTTCCATCAGCCCTCAGTGCAGTTCTTGGGATATTACATCGATCACAGTGGCGTCCGCATGGAAAAGAGGAAGGTTTCTGCTATAAAAGACTGGCCCCTTCCTATGACTGTGAAAGAACTGCAAAGATTCCTAGGATTCGCCAGCTTTTACCGAAGATTCATCAAGGGATACAGTACCGTCACTTCTCCACTTACCAACCTGCTCCGTGGCAAGCCCAAGTCTCTGTCCTGGAATCCGGCAGCAAAGCAAACCTTTGAAGACCTCAAGACCGCCTTCACAACCGCTCCCCTCCTCGTTCATCCAAATCCAGAGCTTCCCTTCGTGGTCGAGGTAGATGCATCTACCACAGGAGTGGGAGCGGTCTTGTCTCAGCAGTGGGGGAAACCAAGTAGACTCCATCCACGTGCCTTCTTCTCCCGCAAACTCAACCCAGCGGAGGTTAATTATGATATCGGCAACCGGGAGCTTCTTGCCATCAAGCTCGCCCTGGAGGAATGGAGGCATTGGCTTGAAGGAGTCCGTCATCCATTTCTGGTGTTAACTGACCATAAAAACTTGGAGTACCTGCGTGATGAACCCACATCAAGACTGAACCCACATCAAGCCAGATGGGCCCTGTTCTTTATTCGATTCAACTTTACCATTTCCTATCGTCCTGGTTCCAAGAATGTAAAAGCTGATGCTCTGTCACGTATCTATAGTCCCAAGGAGAACACTGAAGATCCAGAGCCCATTCTTCCAGAGAATCTCATTGTAAGTCCCATAACCTGGTTTGAGGAGACACTGCCCAAGTCCAATGCCTCCACCAACACCCCGCCGGGTTGCCCCCAAGTTTTGCTCTACATCCCACGGACATGATGCATTCCCCTCATTCACTCCTCACATTCGTCGCTGGGCACTGGCCAACCAGGGGTCAATGAAACCTTCTTGTTGTTAAAACAATGCTTCTGGTGGCCCAACATGGCATCGGATGTCAGGAGGTACGTAAAGGGGTGCAGGGAATGTGCCATAGCCAAGAGCCCTGTATCCTGTATCTGACAGAGGACCTCAATTCACATCCCGTGTCTGGAAGGCGTTCTTAAACCTCCTAGATGCGACCATTAGCCTCTCCTCTGGATACCATCCCCAGACGAACGGGCAGACGGAGCGGAAGATACAGGAGATTGGCCGTTTCCTGCGTACCTTCTGTCATGGCCACCGGGACTCTTGGAGCCAGTTCCTGGGCTGGGCCGAGTACGCCCAGAACTCCCTCCGTCAACCCACCACTGGTCTCACCCCTTTCCAGTGCATACTCGGCTATCAGCCCCCACTGTTCCCCTGGGACGGGGAACCGTCAGATGTCCCGGCAGTGGATTACTGGTTCCGGGAGAGCGAGAGGGTCTGGGATTCAGCTCATCTTCAACTTCAACGGGCCCTCAGGAGACGCAGGTTAACACTCTGAGGTATCGCCGGCAATACCACCGCGTTTTTTTTTTCTTACCAGTGTGAAAGAGACTCAAAATACTCCATCAATGTTGCACATACAATTAAGAGTTCTACACCATTTTAATCTTTGGAATATCTTCTTTTATTTGTGTACACTCAGAGTAAAAACAAAATGTTGTGCTTTTTGTAAAATAAAGAAAACAAACATGATGCATGATCTCTCGTCTCCCTCTGAACAAAGTCCAATCTGATAGTTCTCAGAAAATGAAGTGTAACTTAGTGAATACTAATCACAAAAAATTACACTTATATCTAAACAAAAAAAATGTTGAAATGTCAGGTTTTAAATCATGTAAGTCAAATCGAAAACAAATATTCTCTGTTTATGTAATCTGTATGAAAAGAGAGCCAGCTCACAGTGATGACAATAAATACTGAATAAATATTACTCCTCTGTATAGAAAATTGATATAAACATATGAGAATCCATCAATATTTCTCCAAATGTGCATGCTTTTAAGCATATTAAGAAATTACGGTCAGTATAAGATTTTAAGAGTCAAAATGTGAAGCTTGAGTCTTAGATCTTTTTAATGATGTATAGTTTGTCAACTGCACATTAACATTTAGGCTATATAACATAACAAATATAGTAGCCTATATGAAATGCCCTAGAGGTAGGAATGTTCAGACGCTTTGCATCACAGAAATACATTATATTTTAAAGTATATTAAAATAGAAAACCATTATTTGGTTAGAGACTTGAGACTTTAAAGAAAAAAAAAAAAATGTGTCCAATCTTTTGACTGGTACTGTAATTTAACATAGGCCTATAACAATTTTCTTCACATCATGTGCAATAATACGTGCATGCATGAGATCACAAAAATCATGTTTTTTTTTTTTTTTGTCCAGAGTGGACATTAATCTTGTTATCAGCATGATCACAGAGGGTTTTTCACAGCCTACCTGTCTGAAAGAGCTCATTATTTATGCAGGTCATTAGAGCTCTTTATGCGATTCTTTTGTCTTCTCAGGTGAGAATCACCCATTATTCATGATGATTCACGCCTCCATGCATACTGTGTTTCTTGATCAAAGATGTTTTAGAAAATTTAAATCTCTCTATTGTTTTATATGAACGAGTCAGCATAATAATTCTTACATAATTTTGAAGCAAAAACTCTAGTCTACAACCTCCAATACCCAGAAGTCACAGAACACAGATTTAATATAGATTTTTTGGCCTTATTTCAGTGACTTAAGATTTTTGTTTTTTCAATAACCACGCATAAACGTTATTCCTTCAAAAACACAAACATGTACATACATGTTCCTCACATATTATTGTAGCCTAGTTTGTGCTGAATACAGTGTAATGACACTTTTGTCATTAATATGTTCATGAACAACTGAAAAAAGCACAAATGTCAGGGCATGTCAAAACAGAGCCCCAAAAATCCTCAGACCCCAGAGAGTTAACAGCAGATCTTCGTTGTTCTCAAGCACCTGTATATCAACCTGGAGATAAGGGCTGGTTATCCACTAGAGATATTCGGATGTGTCTACACTGCAGAAAGCTGAGTCCCAGATTCATTGGCCCCTACAGCATCATCCGTCAAGTTAATCTGGTCACTTATCAGTTACAACTTCCACCTGAATTCAGAATCCATCCCATATTCCATGTTTCCCTCTTGAAACCTCACCACCCTTCTGTTCTTCCCTCCACAGAGCCTGGCGATGCTGAAGAACGCCCCCTTCCAATCATCATGGAGGACGGAGTGGCATATCTGGTGAAAGACATCATGGACTCCTGGCGCCATGGTGGTCACTTGGAATATCTTGTTGACTGGGAAGGATACGGTCCAGAGGAAAGATCATGGGTTCTCAGAGTTGACATTCTCGATCCAAGTCTTCTGGATGACTTCCATGCCAGAAACCCCAACAGACCAGCTCCACGAGGCAGAGGCTGACCACCACGACGTCGGGGTCCATGGTCCACTCCTGAGGGGGGGTAATGTCACAGACATGCCATGCTCATCACTCACCCAATCACGACGCACTCCCTCACCAGAGTTCTGATCACACACACCTGACACTCATCACTATCCCAATCAGCAGCACTAGAAAAGAGACTCACAGCCACACAGTCATTGTACGGTCTCATTAATGCATACTTACCTGAATGCTTACCTTACAGACTCCTCGAATGACTACTTACCTGTCAAGATCCTCTGTCCTCTGTGTTCTCCTGTCTTCTGTGAGTGTCTCTGTGTGTCTTCAGCTCCCAAGATCATCCTCCATCCAAGAATCCTAGAAGAAACAAGTATCAGTATTCCAGTCACCCACAATCACGAACTCTATCTGGCTTCACTCACCTGCACTGCTCTGGTTGTTTCAATAAACATCATTAACCTTTACCTGTGTCTCCGATCCCCTCTGTACTGTAACACTGTCTCTCGTGTCTCAGCAAGTTTACACAACAACGGTATACTTAAAACACTACATATTTTCATATATTCACTACATGAATTTGATGTCACTGATTTCAAAATTTAGCATTTTTGTTGTTTACATGGAGATGAAAACAGAATATTTTTCAACAACTTTGAAACTCATTTTCAAAATCCCGGAGTGTAAAAAAAAAAAAAGTAACAGTGAAGCAGTGCTGAAGTTAATGAGATAATTAAGCGATTAATTAAATGATGACTGAGCATTAGTGATGAACACCTGCTGTTAACAAGCAGAATCACTGAAGAGAAAACAAGAGAAAAAAGATGAGCAGAAACACAAGAACTACAACTGACTTCCAGCCACAGTCTTAGGCCGTGTTCACACTATATGATTTATAATAGTCTTTTATGATTGTTGCTTGTCAGATTGTTTGAACATGATCCCCGCTGTAAGCCATGTTACACAGTTCTCATTAATATAAGACTGTATGGCATTAAATATCTCAATCTCAGCAGAGGAGGATTAAACAACACAAACACAATAACCAGCTTCAAACCAGTTTTACTTTATTTCTGTCACATCTACAGCAGCGCCCCCTGTTGGCCTCACTAACACCATATTTCTAGCAGCAGCCTAGTCTTTCAGGAGTCTCTCATCCAGTCCTGACCAGACTCAACCCTGCTTAGATTCAGTCTTGGGCTACAGAGTCATACAGCTTCTGCTCCTTTGCAGTTGATTTCATCTAAGGCTGTGGCTGGAAGTAAGTTGTAGTTATTGTGTTTCTGCTCATCTGATCTTGATGGTCTTTGACCATTTTTCCATTAATGTTAAACGTTTGGCATGTATTTCAACTTTTTTTTTTTTTTTTTTTTTTTTTTTACAGAATTTTTTTTTTAAAGTGTAGTGTATTATCAGGTAAGACCTTTCAGCTAACTTCAAGTTGTATTTAAGAGTTGATTGAACAGAGCTGCAGTAATCAGGACTGACTGTGTTTAGTTCAGCTGAACACCATTATGAAAAAAGTTTCATGGTTTTAGGGAATTAGTAACTTTTTCACACATTAGGCACATATAGCCTTGTCTTGGTCTAAGGATGACTTACTATGATCAGGCCCAAACTCGAGGCAAGACACATCCACTGAAAGAGCCTACAGATTGACAAGTCATTTGACCGATGCCAGAACCAGCAGAAGGGTGGTCTTTACAGAGAGAGGCTGAAGATAAGCCATTGTAAGTGGCTCAAACTGAGTTCCTTTGAGTGCTTTCTGGACTGTGGACAGGTCCCAAGACAGCCAAGACTTAGTCTGACCAGCTATAGGGGCATGGTTCGCTGCAATAGCTTTTTCTTTTATCAGCTCATTAGCTCCTCATCTGCACATTAGCTTCAGACATAGTCTCATAAATGCTAGTGTCCAGATTCCCATCAGTCTAAACTGGGTTCAGAGATGATCACTGCTCTATTGTGGTCAAACTGTGAGTTCTCACACTCATCAGTAACATGTTTCCAAACCTCAACAGTGAGATCACAGCTCTAAAAACACTACAGAAATCATGTAATGTCTCACTAAGTGCACCACACACAGACACCTCGCTCAATTCAAACTAGACAAAAGGTTACGCATAGAGTAAGATACAATACACAGAATAACAAAGGGGAAGGAAAGGTTGTATGGAGAAATACAATCCTTCATATATTGTTTTACACAGGGCTTAGAAGGAAACAGTACAGACTTGTTGGTAATGCTTTAGATTACAGCCCAAAAGTACTGAACAAGTAAATAGAATTAACAGAGTACCTTTCGGTAATTATATTGTACCTATAAAGTACGTATGTGAAGGTATAAGGGAACAATGTGTAAAGTTTGGGGAATAAGGGGGTAACAACCAAGAAAATTAACAAACTTGCCCATTTTAACAAACTTAGTTTGCCCATTCCTGATCTAGAGCTTTAGATCTGATCATTGGGTCGATCAAAGGTCATTTATCTTATCTGAGGTTCATTAGCATCAAACAATTGAAAACCTTTGCTTTAAGTAGACAAAAGAAATAACCAATATGCATATGTTCAGATGTATTTATCTTTCAGAGAAGCATTAATATCTCAAGTGTGATGTTGATGAATCAGATCATGTAAAGCGGTTTAGCTCATCAACACCTCTGAAGATCTGGTCTGTCTGTGGTTTCACAAACACAAACTCTGTACTAGTGTGAAAAAAAAGACATGTGCATATTTCATAACAGTACACTAAAAAAATGTGTTCAATTAACTTACAATGAGAAAATTTAACAATTACAGTTTGGATAACAATAAGGGCAATTTAGAATTTAACCAAATGATGTTTTGATGTACAACTTCCTCTCAACTAAAACTGATGGCTAAAAAAGTGTGATGTGATTTCATGGGATGAAAGTAAGTGTGCTTTCATATTATCTTTTAAGTAAACAGAATAACCTTTTTACATATTTAATATTGGGAATTATGCTGCTTCACCTTAAGAGTATTTAGTTCACAGCAAACATTTATGAAATTGTAATTTGGTTTGTGTGTGAAGTAAGCCATAAGTTCTTTGAACAAATGAAATATGCATCACAGATTATTTATCTTCTTATGATTCATCTAGCTATATATAGATGAAGTGTGATCATGAGAATTTGTGGTTTCACAAGCACAAACTTAGTAGCCTTAGACCTAGTAAAAGCCTCATGGTGCACACGTGAAAATGTATTCATGCTAAAACCTGTGAACATGTGAAGGCAGCGAACAGAGCAACACACAGATGGAAACACCCATTATGTGATGACTTGACTTGTTGAGGCACATGACTAATAACTAATTGTTAGTAATATGTTATTGGTTATGGGTTTTGAATTAATTTTGATACAGACATGTGCCTCAACAAGTCATAACAGTTATACCTTTACAAATTATTAGCTTATGATTAATTTACACTATCAGTCAATACTACATGTTATTAAGGAATAAATAGATTAATAACAATGTATTTATTATCTATTAATCAAATCAAATCTTCATTAGTTGCTGATGTAGTAATCATTAATAAATGGTTTATTTCTTATATATATATATATATCTTATATATAACTGAAACGAGACCGGACACTGAACTGAACACAACCAGGAACTGATATACACAGAGCAGAAGATGAACTAATGATGAACAGCTGTGATGGTGAGTTAGTGTCCATGGTGAAGAATGAAAACCAAAACAAACAGAACATGATGGTGACAGTGTGACAGTACATCCCCCTCTGGCGAGGCGCATCCTCATGCCATAACAGAACATTAGAGGGAGGGCTGGAGGTGGACGAAGTGTCAGAGTGTCAGAGGAGTGAAGAAGGGAGGACGGCGATCCCCTGGCGGCATTGGTGGTGGACAGCTGATGACTTGGCAGTGACGAGAGCCCACAGTGGAGATGAGGGAGGGAGGCACTAAGGTGTAGATAGGACTGTTGACAACTGGGGGCAACCAATGGAGGCAGAGCCGATGGATTCCAGGGCGCAGATGGAGAGTTGATGGAGCAGAGTGACATCACTGGTCTCGGAGGCCTAGGCGACATCACAGTAATGACCTTCAGAGGAGGACTGAGGCGAGTCAGAAGGG
Source organism: Megalobrama amblycephala (assembly GCF_018812025.1). Lineage (NCBI taxonomy): Eukaryota > Metazoa > Chordata > Actinopteri > Cypriniformes > Xenocyprididae > Megalobrama > Megalobrama amblycephala. Next base: position 75,752,437 of record NC_063044.1, read on the forward strand.
AAGGAGGAGCCCACTGCAGCTGTAGGAGTGGAGGAACAGAGTGTAGAGGCAGGTCCGCAAGTCCATGGCCGAGGTGGTGAGACAACTGACCAAGGATGAGCCACTGGTACAAGGGAACCCGATTGAGTTGAAAGGCCAAGGAGGTCTGGTGGAGCCAGGGCGTAGCCGCCAGGTTGACGGGCTGAGATGGAGCAGGACGATCAGAGGCCGGAGGCAGAGCTACAGGATCCATTTTCTCAGGCGCTGATGGAGGTTGCGCAACCTGAGGCTCGACGTCCCTGCATGGCGAATCTGGAGATGATGAAGGGCGGCAAACCTCTAGCAGAGCCGGGGCTGGAGGAATGGCTGGAAAGGTTGGCGATGGAGGCAGAAGGAGACCTGGAATGATAGGAGGTAGAGTATAGTTCATGCCAGTCTCTGTGCTGTTAGAAAGCAGCGATGAATGTTGAGAAACGGGGTGGGGTGGGGTAGGGTGGGTGACGATACCTCTGTATTTCCACCAGTTCCCCCTCAGCCACAGACCTCCCTGATCTGATCCAATGGGGGGCTCCTCTTCTGGGGCAAGGGTCCACACTGGCCACTTGTCCTCCTTGTGCGTTGTATACAAACTTTAAAGCTAATAGGCTCAGTAGCTTCTGCAGCACGAACACAAGCATGTAGTCCGCTATTTTTGTTGTTGTTGTTGTTGCTGTTTTGTGCTGTTAGTGGTGTCTGACTAGGGTCGACACGTGGGGTGACGACATCATCATTTCACAAAATATATGGATTGGCTGTACACACGAAAACGCAAGGGTGTTATTTTCAGATTAATCCACACTGTGACCCGGTTTCAAAAAATAGTGGTTTCACCTTCTGAAAACACTGGATCCGTCTGGACGAAACGCCTATATGATACAAAATGTTTGCGTATACAGCTAAACTCGTCTTGGTATGGACGGGGCCTTAGTGTCCATGGTGACTGATGAGTGGCAGGAACTTAGAACAAAGGAGCACATGTGATGAATGAAAACCAATACAAACAGAACATGACGGTGACAGTGTAACAGATGACATTGTCCAGTTCAGCTCACTTTCTGTTCCAGAGCTTTTCACATTAAACACAGTTTCACAGCAGAGATCTTTCTGATCACTTCTTGTCTTGACTTTAGTGACTGTCAGTGAAATGCAGAGCTGTATCTTAGTGTCAGGACTAAACACTCAGTTGATGAGATCAGAGGAAGTTCTCAACCACAGGAGGAGCTGATGATGATTAAAGGAGGAGCTGTAACTATATAATGAAGAGAAAGACTGACAGAAACAGAAAATGGCTGATCAGTGTGATCTGTGTCTGCTGGGACTGATCATTCTCTCTTCACTTCTCACAGGTAAAGAAATCTGGATTTTCTCTAAAGACATTTAGTGGAATTAGTCTGGAAAGAGTTGATTTGAACATGCTCAGTTTATTCTTGTTGTGTCGTGTCGAGTCACACTCAGACATCTGACAATGAAAAATAATTTTCATATTAAGAATGATTTAAACAGCTCTCTGATAAAGAAAAATAGTTTATTCTGAGGAGTGTGATGTTTGTGTTCAGTAAGGAAAGAAAATACTGTATGATCTGCATCTTCTGCTTTTTATGTTGATGTTGTTCAGCATCCACATTAATTAAAACCAATTAAAAGAGACCTTATTTAAATGATCATTATGATCTATATTAATAAATGAAGGTAAAACACTGTGTTTCAGGTACCAGTGGAGGGGATTGGACTAATGTGTTCATCAGTTCTGGTGAAAATGTCCGTCTGCCCTGTAATAATGCTCTTTCTGACTGCAACTCAACTACATGGACTTACAGCAGATATTCAGAAGCAGTTGAACTGATTGAATTAGGGGAAAAGAGGAAACACACAGAGAGACAGAGAGACTGAGTCTGGGGTCTGACTGCTCTCTGAACATCAAGAACGTCACAGAAGAAGATTATGGATCTTACAGCTGCAGACAATATGTGAATGACAAACAACAAGGAACTGATGCACGTGTTTTTCTGCATGTTCTTCATGGTGAGTTCATGATTATGTGATCAATTTAAAAAGATCAGATTTACCCTTGAAGAGTCTGATTGAAGAGTCTGTGATTTGTGTCTTGTGTTCAGTTTCAGTGTCTCCATCATCAGAATCATCATCATCATCATCCTCACAGACTGAGATCAGTCCAGGTCGCTCTGTGACTCTCTCCTGTCAGTTGTATTCTAGATTCTCCTGTGATGATTTGGTCTGTTCTGAGGGTCTTCATCTGTTGTGGGTGAATCAGGCTGGTGCTGATCTGGAGACAGACTCCAGATATCAGATATTATTATCATCAGATCACTGTATCATCACTCTGACTACAACACTCCTGAATGAAGATGACAACAGAGAGTGGAGATGTCAGCTTACTCTCAGAAATCAACTCCAGACCTCAGTCAGATACACTGTCAAGTATTCAGGTGAGAAACAACTATTACTACTGTAAAATATGATGTTAATGTCCTACAGATGAACATCTGAACATTCATCTTCTGATTCCAGTCAGCAGCTCAAACTCTGAGGAGAAATCAAGCCAAACTACAGCAGCAGCTCCTACACAAGGTTCATGATCACATGATCACTGTCACACATCATCAGTCTCTCACTTCACTGGTTCACACTGGCTTTAATTAATCCATCCTTTCATTTGTACAGAGAATCAGAAGTCATTAAATACCCCAAACTCTGAGAGGACAGCAGCTGCACAAACACCTGGATTTACTGAACAACAAGGTGTTTATTCATGACTTTCTCATTTCAGTGGTTATTCTATGACATTTTGATACATATGAGTTATAACAATAATGTTTTCTTCTATAATCTGTTGGCTGATGCATGAATATAAAACAAGCAAAACAATCATAACATACAGCTAGCCTCTTTCATTACACATGTGACTGACAGAACTGAGTTCATCAGTTTAAATGATTAAAATCATAGTATTTATTAAAGTGTTTAAAGTGTTTATTAAAAATACAGATCATCAGCTTTCAGAGCTGATCTGGACTACAGCAGTTTGTAAAAGAAACATCTTGATGTTGTGCTCATGCACTAAAGTATGATTTTTGTGTTTCCATTTTGTTTTTAACAGTTGTAACATCAACTACATCAATGAATGTCATCAATCAATGTCTAAATGAACTGAATCTTCATCTGATCACAAGCTTTGACTTGAGACATGTTTAATTTGTAATCCACATCACATTCTCATCTCACATTCTCTCACACATCACCTACAATCCAGAAACATGAAAATGAATGTGAAAAACTATGTTGATGTTGTGTCCATGCACTAAAGTATGATTTTTGTGTTTCCATTTTGTTTTTAACAGTTGTAACATCAACTACATCAACACTGATTCCAGATGTCACACCAATCTCTCTGAATCAAGGTGTGTATGAACACACTCATTTCTGAATCAGTATCTAAATGAACTGAATCTTCATCTGATCACAAGCTTTGACTCGAGACATGTTTCATTTGTAATCCACATCACATTCTCACTTCACATTCTCTCACACATCACCTACAATCCAGAAACATGAAAACGAATGTGAAAAGAAACTGTATTAATGTATAATTTTCATCCAGACAATCCTAAACAGTCATGTAGAGAAAATTAGCTTAGAGGACGTCAATATTGTACAGTAAAATTGTTTTTGTTGGTGGAAGCTTTAATATAATAAGCACTTTTTAGCTACAGATTTATCAATTGACAGTGAGACGATCATAGCTGGAATAAACTTACTGAAATTTCTATGAAATCCTCATCACAAGTTATTTACCTTTAAATGGTGTCGTTGTCCAGCTTAAGTAAATGCAGTATTGATTCATTCCTTTGTAAAAATCAATAGCTATTCATTTAATTAATTTATCTATATATCAGCACTGGAGAAAACAGTGATGTCATCATCCAGCTCAGTTCCCTTTCGAGGGAACTCGCGCTGCGTCCGATAGGAACGCTTTGGGAACGCCTCCAGCGTGATAGCGTCTGATGCACAACTGTCAACTAGTCCAATGGCGAGAGTGAACGTCACGGGCGGGTGACGTCACGACCAGGAAAGGATAAATACACATCCGGTGCAACCGGCTTCAGCTTTTTCTGCCTCAGCAAAAGCGCTCTATGTGAAACTGTCTCTGTCTATTTATTGTTGTCTGTCCCGTTATCATACAGCACAATATATATCAGTTATGGCGAACACACAGGCATTTAAACCGTGTGCTCCTCCCTGCCCTCGTTTTCTCTCGGGTGGGGATACACACGATTTGTGCATTATGTGTTTGGGAGCGGAGCATGCTCTTTCAGCCTTCGAGGGGGCTGAATGCGAGCATTGTGAAAGACTTCCCCTGAGAATGCTCCGCTCCCGCCTTGCACTTTTCGAGGAAAGTGCGCAGGCAAGCGTTCCCCACGGCTCTGGACCCGCTGCTGCCGAGGCAGCGCGGAGAAAGATGTCGTGGGGCTCGCAGATGGATCTGTCAGCGGGGCTTGAGACGAGCACGAGTGCTTTTTCTCAGCCTTCACCTGGCAGATCCCGCGCCCCCTCTCTGGTGTCGGAAGCCCGCCCCGCGGCTTCTTCCGCCCAGGGAGAGGGCTCGTCGCATCAGCACTCTAGTTCTGAGGAATTAGACGTGCTGAGCGTCGATATGGGGGAAGATGACTCGCCATCACTTTCCCCTGAGTACGAGGAGCTGGTGGATGTGCTTTCTCGTGCTGTGTCAAAATTAAACATCGAGTGGCCAGCCGAGAATCTTGGCGCTCGTCCAAAAAGCAAACTGGACGAGCGGTTTCTGTCATCAAACAAAGCACCTCCACCACGGGGCCTTCCCTTTTTCCCTGATTTGCATGATGAGATATCTAAAACTTGGAAAAAGCCATATTCATCACGTCTTTTCAGCCCTCATGTGAAACACTACTCTAATATAAGAGGGCTGAAAGAGCATGGTTATGGGGCGATGCCCCGGGTTGAACAGACGCTTGCGAGTTATCTGTCCCCGGGTTCAGCATTGTCCCTGAAGGCCCCCACGCTTCCCACTAAACCACTAAAAGCTACATCAGGGTTAGTGGGAAAAGCGTATACGGCAGCAGGTCAGGCTGGTGCGTGCTTGCATACTATGGCTGTGTTGCAAGCGTACCAAGCAGACCTGTTGAAGGATTTGGATGGCGGGGAGGGGATTGGCTCGGACGCCGTTCGAGAAATTCTTCGAGCCACAGATCTGTCTCTAAGAGCCACAAAGGAGACCGCCAGAGCTGTTGGGCGGTCTATGGCAGCCTTGGTGGCGACAGAGAGGCACCTGTGGCTTAATCTGTCTGAATTGAAGGATAAAGACAGGGCCTTTCTCCTCGACGCTCCGCTTGCACCATCTGGCCTGTTCGGCGACGCAGTCACATCTGTCGTCGACAGGTTCCAGGAAGCTAAGAAGCAGGCGGAGGCGTTTAAAAAGTATCTTCCACGCCGCCATCCACCTTCTGGGGCTGCTGGGCGTGAGCAGTCCCAGCCGTACAGCTCCTCGTACCGAGCGCAGCAGAAAGAGAGTGTTGCCTCTCGAGCTCCACCCCAAAGACACGGTGGGCCGGGACGACACTCTCAGCCCAAGCCTTCTAAGCCGAAGACAGACCTGAGGGTTTTGCTTCAGGCGAAGAAGGCTGGGCAGAAGAAGTCCTGACGCCAGTGGCGTCAGACTTCTGAGGGCAGCCCCACACGTGGTGGTGCGGTACACACCTCAGTATACGGTGCCCGTTCCACCTCGTGGCCCTCAGGGGGCCGTTCTGCCAACCCCGCCACCCTTGGTGCTTCGGGGCGCAGCGGTTCCCACCGAATTAGTGACGCAGTGCTCAGAACATCAACACGACACTGCGTCACATCCTCTGAGGAGGATAAATTTACATCAAAAATGTGCTGTGAACAAAACACCAGAGGCCAGCCTCGAGAGGCTGGTTCCCTTAGTAGATTTTCTGGTAGAGTGGAAATCTCTTCAAAATATCTCACGTTGGGTCCTGCAAATTATAGAGAAAGGTTACAAAATCCAGTTTTGGTGCCGTCCACCTCTATTCAAAGGAGTGCTGCATACGTCAGTGCTTCCTCAGCAGGCTTTGGTGTTGGAACAAGAAATAAAAACCTTATTAGTAAAGGAGGCTATAGAGAGGGTTCCGGTTGCCGACAGGGAGTCGGGGTTTTACAGCCGGTATTTCTTGGTTCCAAAAAAGGATGGGGGATTGCGCCCTATTTTAGATCTACGTCATCTGAATCGAGCAGTTCAAAAGCTAAAATTCAAGATGCTGACGTTAAGTCAAATCGTGACTCAAATCAAATCCGAGGATTGGTTTGTCACAATAGATCTCAAGGACGCATACTTCCATATCTCCATCCTTCCACAGCACAGGAAGTTCCTGAGGTTCGCTTTCGGGGGCGAAGCGTACCAATTTCGGGTTCTTCCGTTCGGCCTAGCTCTCTCACCCCGCACATTCACAAAATGTGTAGATGCAGCGCTGGCCCCGCTCAGGCTGCAGGGCATATGCATCCTGAATTATATCGACGAGAGATGGCGGTTCGGCATCGAGATGTCGTTCTCGCACACATTCGGAAATTGGGGTTGAGACTGAATGCCAAGAAAAGCGTACTTACTCCACAACAGAGGACCACTTTTCTTGGTGTGGTTTGGGATTCGGTGACAATGCGAGCATGTCTCTCTCCAGCTCGCATCACTGCTATTCTATCAGCCGTAAAAGAATTGAAGCTAGGCCAGTCACGCACTGTAAGGCAGTTTCAGAGACTGTTGGGTCTGATGGCAGCAGCGTCCAACGTGATACCTTTTGGCCTGCTGTACATGAGACCCTTACAGTGGTGGCTCAGGACCAAAGGGTTTTCCCCAAGGGGCAACCCACTTCGTATGATCAAGATCACGCCGCGCTGTCTCCACGCCTTGATCATATGGAAGAAGAATTGGTTCCTGTCCCAGGGCCCTGTGTTAGGAGCTCGATGTCGTCGTGTCACTTTGACGACGGACGCTTCTCTCACAGGCTGGGGAGCGGTAATGGAAGGCCGCTCAGCTCAGGGTCTGTGGAAGAGTCATCAGCTCTCGTGGCACATAAATTGCCTGGAGATGATGGCAGTTTTCAATGCATTGAAGTTCTTCCTTCCAGACCTGAGGGGCCATCATGTGATAGTCAGAACAGACAACACATCGGTGGTCTCCTATATAAATCGGCAGGGGGGTCTGCGGTCGCGCCCATTATACAAACTGGCGCAACAGATCCTCCTGTGGTCTCTGGGGAAGATGCTCTCCTTGAGAGCTATCTATATTCCAGGGATTCCGAATATTGGAGCAGACACTCTGTCGAGGCAGGGGCTGAGGCCAGGGGAATGGAGACTTCACCCGGAGGTGGTGAAGCTCACATGGGAGAATTATGGCCAAGCGGAAGTGGATCTGTTCGCGTCTCAGGATACGACGCACTGTCCACTTTGGTTCTCCCTCACACATCCAGCTCCTCTGGGGCTGGACGCCATGGTACAGACATGGCCGAGGCTGCGTCTGTATGCATTTCCCCCAGTTGTTTTGCTCCCGGGAGTTCTGGAGAAAGTTCGCCAGGAAGGGATAACTCTATTGCTAGTAGCACCTCACTGGCCGAGCCGCATATGGTTCTTGGACCTGATAGCTCTTCTCGATGGCTCACCTTGGAAGATTCCGATCAGGAGGGACCTCCTGTCTCAGGCGGGGGGCACGATCCTGCATCCCCGTCCAGAAATGTGGAATCTGTGGGTTTGGCCTCTGAGGGGGCCAAGCTCATAGAAGCTGGTCTCTCAACTGAGGTTGTAGAGACCATTCTTCAGTCCAGAGCTCCTTCCACGAGGAAACTATATGCCCTGAAGTGGAAACTGTTCACTTCCTGGTGTCAAGAACGACAGTTGGATCCAGTCTACTGCCCGATTGGTTCAGTACTTGAGTTCCTACAGTGCCGTTTCTCATCTGAGTTAACCCCATCTACACTTAAAGTTTATGTGTCGACTATATCTGCCTACCATGCCCATGTGGATGGTACTACTGTTGGGAAGAACCCATTAGTCATTCGTTTCCTCCGTGGCACCCAGAGGCTGAGGCCTGCGATGCGCACGAGGGTCCCTGCTTGGGATTTGGCTATTGTGTTAGAAGGCCTATCTACAGCTCCATTTGAGCCTATTGAGTCAGTCTCAGATAAGTTCCTGACACTTAAGACTGTCTTCCTTCTCGCCGTATCATCCCTTAAAAGAGTAGGAGACCTTCAGGCCCTTTCAGTGTCCCCGACCTGTCTTGAGTTTGCTCCGGGGATGGTCAAAGCCTTCCTTTACCCCAAACCTGGATATATTCCGAAGGTTTTGACTAATGTTCCAAGGCCTATTGTGCTGCAAGCCTTTTATCCTCCTCCATTCATTACACCAGACCAGGAGAAGTCGAATCTGCTGTGTCCAGTGCGAGCATTGGACACATATGTCCACAGAACTGCCCTGTGGAGGAAAGCAGATCAGTTATTTGTGTGCTTTGGACCACATAACAGAGGTCGTCCAGCATCTAAACACACGGTAAGCAAGTGGATAGTCGAGGCTATTTCACTTGCTTACGAGGTCTCTGGCCAGCAGTGTCCATTAGCTGTCAGAGCACATTCGACTAGGAGTATGGCGGCCTCCAAGGCCTTAATCTCGGGGGTTTCCCTCAAAGAGATCTGCGATGCGGCCGGTTGGTCCTCGCCACTCACCTTTGTAAGGTATTATGACCTTGACCTGGACGCAGCTCCAGGATCATCGGTTTTGCTGTCTTAAGTGTGCCAGAGTTTCACACAGACAGGTATTTGTGATTATGGCGTTTTGGTATATCGTTCCCAAAGCGTTCCTATCGGACGCAGCGCGAGTTCCCTCGAAAGGGAACGTCTCAGGTTACGTATGTAGCCATAGTTCCCTGAGATAGGGAATGAGACGCTGCGTCGCGTTGCCATACTCCCTGCATCCCTGTGATCGTTTTGCCTCGGCAGTATTTAGCTGAAGCCGGTTGCACCGGATGTGTATTTATCCTTTCCTGGTCGTGACGTCACCCGCCCGTGACGTTCACTCTCGCCATTGGACTAGTTGACAGTTGTGCATCAGACGCTATCACGCTGGAGGCGTTCCCAAAGCGTTCCTATCGGACGCAGCGTCTCGTTCCCTATCTCAGGGAACTATGGTTACATACGTAACCTGAGACGTTCAGTTCTGTTCTCATACAATGGTGTCAAGGCAGGCAGATCAAAAACAAGGATATTTAAATAAGGATAATTATGCTTTTTAATGTTCCATTTTCTTTATTGTTTGCCCATATTATCAACATAACATTAACAGTATCACAACATGTATACATGTTACAGATTGTACGAAACCAAGAATCAGAAGTGAAAAAAAAAAAAAGATGTATTCAAATGTGAACACAATAAGAAACAAAAAGGTCACAGTATTTTAGAACAGTCTTTACATAGGAAATAAAAGGAAATTAAAGAAAGTTAAAAACAGTTCTGTATGTTCATCAGGAGAGCTCTTTTATATATTCCCAAAGGGGAGACTATATCAGCCAGAATTTTTCTGATTTTTGGTGTTTATCATGGGTGAGCTTTTCAAGTGGTAACCATGCTGCAATCTGTGATATCCACATTTTAAAGGAAGGAGCTTGTGATGCAGACCAAAGTAACAGAATGCATTTTTTAGCTAAATATACCAGGACAATGAATAACTGTATTGCATCTTTTTTAAACAGACTATTCACATTAAAATTCAATAAATATAAAGCTGGAGTCATATCAAAATTTAGTCCAAGAAGATCTTTCATTACACTTTGTATTTTCTTCCAATATGGCAAATTTTTGTCGCAATACCAAAAACAATGAATGAATGTACCTTTATCTTTTTTACATTTGAAACACAGGCCTGTAGTATTGCTAAACATCTTCTTAATACGCATCGGGGTGAGATATATCCTGTTAAAAAAATTAAAGTTGAGCTCATGGATCCCCAGAGAAGTACATTTTGGGTATACATTATTGCATATAACAACTCAGTCATTCTCTTCGATAGTTTGACCAATATCCTTTTCCCACACACCCTTCAGTCCCAGTAAGGCAGAGGTGCAATTACTAGACAAGATGTCCTTGATATTGATCCCTTTACACTGATTGAATTCAATAAAAGGTCTTCAATCTCTGTTATTTCCATTCTCAATTCTTCTTTATCTATTTTTGCTTTTAAGAAATGCCGTAACTGAAGATATTTGTAAAAACTGGACTTTGGAACTTTATATTCCTCCATAATCTGCTGGAAATATTTTAAAGTGCCCTCTAAAAATAAACAAGATATTTGAGAGATTCCAAGTTTCAGCCATGCTGATAGACCAATATTCTGGAACGTTAAAGGAAAATCAGGGTTAAAAGAAAGTGGGGAAGACAGGGAAAGAGAGGGAAATTTTTCTTATCTCTCCAAGCTTGAAGAGTGTTTGATATGGTAAAATGTTCTGAAATGTTTTTTAGCTTGGTATAGTTCTTAACAAATGGTAAAAACCTAATTGATAGTGGGGCGCAAACTGAAGCTTCCATATTATACCAGATAGAATTGGTCCTCTCAGTCAGGGATGGGCAGTATTTTAGATACATGTATTTAAAATACGTATTTGAAATACAAAATACTATTTTGTATTTTGTATTTTAAAGCCTTTGGAAAAAATCAAATGTAATTTGTATTTAAATACATTTAAGATGAGTATTTTTGTATTTTCAAAATACTCAAAATACTTTGAGACAGTCAACCTCTTTATCAGGGTGTTGTTTTCATACATCAACTAGTTCAGACCAGACACGCCCCTCCCTCCCAACCCCAGCATTCATGCACGTGAGCCGCAGCTGTACAACCCAGCCTTGGATTGGCAACTTTTCTGGAATAAGATGATAATATCGTAGATTCGTAGCGATGATATAAATTGTGAATTGATGGAACTTTTTCTAAATCGTTTACATAGATAGGACTTTCCGCTTTCTCTTTAGCTTTCTGGTGATAAAACATAATAAAAGTTAAAAATTTGTTTTTTTTTTTGTAGTTTTTTTATTTCCTACAGGGCAGGGGAAGGGAAGAGGTATATAAAATTAAAACGAAAGTTTCTAAGTAGTTGCACACATCTAAATGCTTTTTGGCATTCAGAATAGGCCCAGATAGATTTCAGCCTAATAGGGATAAGTTACCTGCACTGAATCAAAGACTATAGAATAACACAAGACATGTCACTCGTATTGTTTTGAATCGGAGAAAGTGTAACGTACTCGGTTACTAACGTAACCTCGGTTCCCTGAGATACGGAACGAGTACTGCGTATGGGGAAAGGTCTCTCTTTTTCCCCGCTGCTGAAGCCTTTTTCAATAACGCAGTGTAACTGCATCATCATTGGTTCACTCATAGACAAGTTGTTGAACCAATGACGGCGCGGCATAGCTGCGCAGCCTATGGCGACAAAGCGCGCAAATATTCTCGCCGAAATGGGCGGGGTTAGGGGCTATATAAGCAGGCGTTTCGCCATAGGATTTCAGTGTAATCTACTGAAGCGACGACCCTGAAGCCGCAGCCTTGTGGCACGGCAAGTGACGCAGTACTCGTTCCGTATCTCAGGGAACCGAGGTTACGTTAGTAACCGAGTACGTTCCCTTTCAATACTTCACTCATACTGCGTATGGGGAGCGAATTCAACCACGCCGTGCCACGGCTGGGAACGATATAGCCTGAAATTGGACACATGGGAGGGGGTCCAAAAGACAAGCGAGAAGGCAAAGCCTTAATCGAACCCTAGTTACACTTAAGGAAATAATTCCTGGGGTTGTGTGAGGCGGAACTCGCCAGAGGCCGCTTAATCACAGTGAAAGAACCCGAGCTTGCAAGGTCGGGACATCGAGATGATAGAATCTGACAAAAGTGGACGGCGAAGACCAGCCGGCCGCCTCACAGATGTCTTGAATGGAAACTCCGTTGGACCAAGCCCACGAGGAAGCCATTCCTCTAGTGGAGTGGGCCCTGACTCCTATGGGGCAGTCTGCACCCAGTGAGGAGTAGCACAGGTTAATAGCGTCCACTATCCAACGGGAAAGGCGCTGTTTTGAGACCGGAGACCCTTTGGTGCGGCCACCAAAACAAACAAAGAGCTGATCCGACTGCCTGAAAGGCTGTGATCGCTCCACATAGGTCCTCAATGCCCTGACTGGGCAGAGTAGCTCTAGCTCTCGTTCATCCGCCGAGGGAGGAAGAGCAGAAAGCGAGATGACCTGAGCTCTAAACGGGGGTTGAGAGCACCTTAGGAACGTAGCCATGCCTAGGTTTCAGAACGACCTTCGAGTCTACAGGCCCAAATTCAAGGCATGCAGGGCTCACAGAGAGGGCCTGCAAATCGCCAACGCGCTTAACCGATGCCAGTGCTAACAGCAGAGCGGTCTTTAGCGTTAGGGGCCTGAGATCGGCTGAACCCATTGGCTCAAAGGGGGTTCCCTTTAAGGCCCTGAGGACCAGGGAGAGGTCCCAAGTGGGAACGGTGAGGGGGCGAGGAGGATTCAATCGCCTAGCACCCCTCAGGAAACGGATTACAAGGCCGTTACGTCCCACTGATTGGCCAGCAATGGGAGCATGGAACGCCGCAATAGCTGCTACGTAAACCTTAAGAGTAGAAGGGGTGCGCCCCATTTCCAAGCGTTCTTGGAGGAAAGACAGTATGAAGGATACGTCACTCTCCACAGGGTCTATGTTGCATGAGGAACACCAATCAACAAAGACAGACCATTTCTGGTCATAGAGGCGTCTCGTGGACGGGGCTCTAGCCTGAGAAATGGTATTTAGGACGTCCCCGGGGAGGCTGGTCGGCTCCCATCGAGGGACCAGAGGTGCAGAGCCCAAAGCTCCAGCTGTGGGTGCCAGATCGTTCTGTTTGCCTGAGAGAGGAGGTCCCGTCTCAGGGGAATCGGCCACGGGGCTCTCAGGGAGAGCTTGAACAGCTCCGAGGACCAAACCTGGTTCCTCCAGAGCGGGGCCACCAGAAGGACTCTGTGTTGGTCTTCTCTGATGCGCCTGATGACCTGAGGGATCAGTGCAATCGGAGGGAAGGCGTAAAGGAGCGTGCTGGGCCATGTATGGGCCAGAGCATCGACTTCCTTCGAGAAAAATGTTGGGCAATGAGAGTTGTCTTCTGAGGTGAAGAGGTCTATCTCTGCCCTCCCGAAGAACTCCCAAATCTTGAGGACCACTTGGGGGTGGAGCATCCACTCGTCGGAGGGGATGTTGCTCCGTGACAACATGTCTGCGCCCAGATTGTTCCTGCCAGGAACATGAGTCGCTCTGAGCGACTGAAGCCTCGGAAGAGCCCATTCCAGAAGACGTTTCGCCAGAGCGCATAAGCGGCTGGACGAGAGACCGCCCTGGTGGTTTAAATATGACACCGCTGTCATACTGTCCGATCGGACTAGAACATGACGTCCTGTCAAGTGAGCCTGAAAAGACTGAAGGGCCTTCATCACTGCTAGCATCTCTAGACAGTTGATGTGTAGACGGCTTTCCTCGTGACTCCACGAGCCGAAGGCCGGTCTGCCCTCGCACACAGCGCCCCAACCCGAGTTGGAAGCGTCCGTTGAGAGCACCGTCCTTCGTGAGACCGCCTGTAAGGGTACTCCGCGCTTGAACCACATAGGGTCCATCCAAGGTTTCAGGGCTAGAAGACAGGCCTGATTGACTTTGAGACATAAGCGGCCGTGCCTCAGAGGGGAAAGCGCCGCGTCCATGCACTTGGTGAAAGTGCGAGGAGCCAGAGACAGCCCGAAGGGCAGGACCGTATATTGGTACGCCACTCCCTCGTATGCGAATCTCAAGAATCGTCTGTGACGGGGGGCCATCTGGATGTGAAAATACGCATCCTTCAGGTCCAGCGAGCAGAACCAGTCCTTGGGGCAAATGTGCGCGAGGATCTGTTTCAGCGTCAGCATTTTGAACTTCTGTCTCATGAGGGAGTGATTCAAAAGTCTGAGGTCTAGAATGGGTCTGAGACCACCATCCTTCTTGGGGACCAGAAAGTAGCGGCTGTAAAAGCCTGATTCGCTCTCTGTCGGGGAAACTATTTCCACAGCTCCCTTTCTTAGCAACGTCATAACTTCGGTTCAGAGGACATGCGCATCGTCAGGATTGACCGAGGTTTGAAGCACCCCGCCGAAGCGAGGGGGCCGTCGTGCAAACTGGAGCGAGTAGCCCTGGGTTACGATCCCCATAACCCATTCTGACACATCGGGGATGGCCTGCCAGGCCTCGGCCCGAGTGGCAAGGGGTTGAATGATATCGGGTGACAGACCGCCGTTGAGGGGGTCGTACACCGAGAGAGGTGGAAGAGGAAATTTGCTCTTTTTTTAGATGAGGTAAAAATATTTTATATATAAAATATATAAATAATGAAAACGGTGTTTAGGGTGGGCGCAACAGGTGTGGGCCCAGCTGTCACTTGGAACATGTTTCCCACGCCCGGAATTAAGCGAGGCGGAGGGGAAATTACTCGTGGGAGCTTTTGGGGCTGTCCGGTCGCAACGGGACGATCCCCTATCCTCTTCCTTCCTGACGAATCAGGACGACTTTGGAGGCACCGGGTCCAGCACAATCTTGGGCCGGGGTCCCTGGCGTCTCGGGAAGGGAGGGCGCTTCGCAGGGCGCGAGCGCTGGCGATGCTCCTTGGGTGGCGCTGCCTGTGTTGCGGGTGGAGCTGGCTTGTTCTGCTGAGCCGGCGCAGTCCTGGGGCGGCTGGACGCAGAAGCAGAGCTGGAGCGCTTAGGCAAGAAATGCCTCATAGCCTGAGACGATTTCTGCGCAGCAGTAAAGCGCTCGGTGAAGCCGTCCACTGCAGGCCCAAAGAGACCAGAGAGAGAGACCGGGGCGTCTAGGAAGGCCGTCTTGTCCAGGTCCTTGATTCGTCTAGGGGTGGCAGGTGCTCGTATCCCTTCTCTTCGGCGCCATCGACGGCGGTGAGGGCGGAGCGGTGCGTTGTGTGAAGGCGGGCGGAATACGGAGCGCCACGACTTCGTGAGCTCCTCGTGGACCTCGAGAAAAAAGGGCGCTGAGCGCTGGCGAGGTGCTTGGCGGCGGCCTGGCAGGAACCACTCGTCCAGGTGGCTGCGAGACGGCTCCTCTGGAGGGGCCCACTCGAGGTCCAGCTCTTCCACGGCTCTGGACAGGATGCGGAATAGTTCGGCATCCATGCCCTGGCCGTGCTCAATGGGCTCCAAGGGAGGAGGAGCGGGGAGCGGGGTCATCCGGCTCACCAACCCAGCGGGGTCATCCGGCTCACCAACCCATCCTTCGCAAGTGACATGGAGTCATCCTGCTCACCAACCCATCCGCCGCAAGTGACATGGAGTCATCCTGCTCGTCGTCTGTTCCTCCGAATGAGACGAGGTCACTTGCTTCGGCAGAGGGACGCTGCTCAGGGCGAGAGAACAGAACGGGAGAGAGTTCCCTTGGAGGAGAGGGCGAGGCACGCCGGGGCTGGGCCGGCGTGAGCTCGCCTAACCCCGGGCGCTGAGTCGCTCTACCCCGCTGTCTCTTCCTGGCCGGTTCGCGGGAGGAACTGAGACTCATGCACTCGCAGTGCGGGCATGAGTCTCCAGCAAGCGCGCCGTCCGCATGGGGCTTGCCCAGGCAGGCGACGCACTCGCTGTGTCCGTCGCTATCGTGCAGTGACGGGGCATTGGGAGATGCCGGTGCCGTGAAAACGGCAGTTGGGTGGCTCTTTGTAGAGCGGCGAGGGCCGCGGAAGCTCTTAGAAGCGGTGAAAACCGCTGTGAAAACGCTCTTTTAGAGCGGCGTTAAGCCGCGGGTGAAGCTCTCAGGCGGCGCGCCGGATGGCGGCAGGGGACGCACAGGAAGCGGCCGGGAGCGGGAAGCGGGAGGCGGCGGCTAGACGACGGCGCTGCAGCTGCAGTCAGTGAAGGCGCCGGCGCTGTCCTCGTCCGGCGAATCCAGGCGAGTCCGCTGCGGGAGCCTCTTCAGACGGCGGCGAGAGCTGTCAGGAAGGCGGCGAGCTTCTTCGGCTTCAGGCGGAGATCAGCGAAGAGAAGTAGAGGTCGTCGCTGAAGGAGAAAACACTGAAATCCTATGGCGAAACGCCTGCTTATATAGCCCCTAACCCCGCCCATTTCGGCGGGAATATTCGCGCGCTTTGTCGCCATAGGCCGCGCAGCTATGCCGCGCCTTCATTGGTTCAACAACTTGTCTATGAGTGAACCAATGACGATGCAGTTACACTGCGTTATTGAAAAAGGCTTCAGCAGCGGGGAAAAAGGGAGACCTTTCCCCATACGCAGTACGAGTGAAGTATCGAAAGGGAACGCACAATATGGCGGAATAAGTCCCGCCTTCTAAATAAGAGCCAATCGCCGACTGGTAAAGTCATCGCGTCACTTCAGCGGCCGTTAGAATCACCGGTTTCTATAGAAACAGTCAGACGCGTGCCTCCGAAGAGACGCGCATTTAGGTCTGCGCATGCGCATTAGCTTGATCCAGCCTGAAAAATACATTTTTTTTGTCATGATTCGAGCATTTATAAACTAAATTTATGAGCCGGTTGTTGTCAGATTTCATTGGTGATTTCAAATATGAAATTTAATCATAAGGTTGGCGAACAGTTTTGGAGAATGTGATATTTCCCCATTCAAAGAGATTGCATGATGCCCAGGATGCCCGAGAGGCGTTTCAGAGATGGCCGCCGAGTGAAATGACTTGTCTTAAAGGGACTTTGACTGAATCTTCAATTTCACATGTATTTTGTGTATTTTCAAAATACAAAATACTGTATTTGTATTTAAATACATTTTCCCACACAGTATTTTGTATTTGTATTTAAATACATTTTTCCACACAGTATTTTGTATTTGTATTTTAAATACATTTCCATGTATTTACGCCCATCTCTGCTCTCAGTGCACCAACTGATCATATTTTTTATCTGGGCTGCCCAATAATATAACTGAAGATTTGGCAAGTCTATCCCACCTTTATCTTTTGGCTTCATTAGTTTGGAAAGTTTAATCTGTGGCATTTTATTATTCCAAATAAACTTTGAAAGGTGTTTATTGAGGTCTTTGAAAAATGAACTTGATAAATAACTAGGTATAGATTGAAATAAATACAAAAGCTTGGGAAGGACATTCATTTTTATTACATTTATTCTCCCCAGAAGTGAAATCGGGAGTAAACACCATGTTTTCAAATTAGCCTTAATTTTCTCTATAAGAGGAGTATAATTGTTGTTTATAAGTTCATTAAGTGAAGCTGTGACAAAAATGCCAAGATATCTGAAGCCTTTCTCTGATATCTGGAAAGGGGAGATTAACTTTAGATGTTTAAACTAAGAAAGGATATTTAAAGGTAATCGGTGGATTTAGAAAGATTTATTTTATAGCCAGAAAGACTGTAATAAGAAATTGTTAAATCATTTCTTATTTATTGGGCTTCACTTTTTGACTTTCTCTGTGTTTTGGGATTTTTCCATTGGCACATCAGACCTACCTAGACAAAACAAGAAGTAGTAGTCCTTAGATACATGACAATCTTACACTAACCAGAAGTTGAAGACAAACACAATTTGCGCACATACATTTCTTATTTGTTATTATATTTCTTGAAATGCCATAAAGGTAAGGTTTGATTCTTAAGCGTATGATTGGATGCTCAAGCCATCCTGGATTGTTGTTTGACCTAGTCTATAAAATGACCCTTCTTCCTGATAAATTGAGAATGCTTTTACCACACTTATCTGTGTCTGCTTGGTCATTCTCCCGAGATCTCGCGCTGCTGCTGCCACACATCACAGGGGTTGAGGTGCCTGTTTCTAAACTGATACTGAGACTACAAATATTCTACCTATTATTGAGATTTTGATCTAAGAAATACATTCCAGTAATACTGGAATAGATTGTTCTGGTTTAGACATAAATATTAGTACATCATCAGCGTAAAGTGTGCTCAATGGTCTTTCCTCCCACTGTAATTCCATGGAATTTTTTGCTCTGTCTAATGAGCTCTGCTAGAGGTTCAATGACTAAAGCGAAAAGTAAAGGTGAGAGAGGACAACCCTGCCTTGTGCCCCTCTCTATGCAGAATGGAGTCGAAACGAGACCGTTTGTAACCACTGTGGCCTTAGGATCAGAGTAAAGCAGCTGGATCCAGAGAGTAGTAAACAAGTAAACAAAAAATCCCATTCGACCCTGTCGAATGCTTTTTCAGCATCAAGGGAGAGAACAAGAACAGTCCTTCATTTTGAACAGAATTAATAACGTTCAAAAGCCGGCGTATGTTATCATTGCCGTAACGTAATTTTACAAACCCTGTTTGGTCCGGTTTAACTAACTTAGGTAATATGTTTTCTAACCTACATGCCAGAACTTTTGCTAGTATTTTAGAATCTGTATTAAGTAGACTTATTGGTCTGTATGATGCGCAATCTTCTGGATTTTTATCTTTCTTAAGTATTACGCAGATATTTTCTGTTTTCCAAGTTTCAGGAATTGTACCTTGATCTAAAATAGCTTGTAAAGCAGGTATAAAAATATTAGAAAGCTCAGGCCAAAATGATTTATAAAACTCCGGAGGAAAACCGTCAGGTCCTGGCGACTTATTAGATGGCATTAACTGTATTGCTGCCAGGATCTCTTCTGAAGTTATAGGCGAGTTAAGTTAATCTCTGTCTTCATCCGAAATAATTGGGAGAGAAATATCATTGAAAAAAGTTTGAAATTCTAATTGTGAAGCACTGTTTTGTGAACAATATAGTGATTCAGAATAGGATCGAAATGTATTGATTATCAGTGTAGGATCGTATGTTGTGATACCATCCGGCATCTTTAGACACTTAATTGTTTTATCGGATTGTTTTTTTTTAATCTGATATGCCAACAGTCTACCAGATTTGTTTGCATGCTCATAATAATTTTATTTAGAAAGAAACAGTAGCTTTTTAATATGATTGGTGTCACCAAGATTGAGTTCAGCCCTAGCGTGGCATAAAGCAGACCAATTAGTTTGAGTGGGAGTTGTATTATGCAGACATTCTAGTCTTTTAACCTCCTTTTCTAATTCTTGCCTTTTAGATATCAGGGCTTTCTTGTGTGCAGCAGTATAAGAAATAATGTATCCCTGGATTGTAGCTTTGGCTGCATCCCACATTACAGCAGGGGAGACGGGCGAGTTTTTATTATCTGACCAATAATTCTGTATGGAGTCCTTTACAACACTGCAAAATTTTGGGTCCGATAGGAGAGACGAATTTAGATTCCATATTCTACTCCTTGTTGGTGGGGTCCCTAATGTAATATCTATCTGAACCGGAGCATGATCTGAAATGGCAATTGAACCAATTTTGCTAAAAGATATAAAATTGAAAAAGGTATTTGGAATAAAGATATAATCAATTCTTGAATCTGAACCATAAGGATTGGAGTCAATGTATAGTCTCTTGTAAGAGGGTTCATTTCTCTCCAGCTATCAATTAAACCAGTCTCTTTGCATAGTTTTTTAAGAACCAAAGAGGATCTGGGATTGACTATAGTGCCAGATGAAGATTTGTCCAATCTCTCATCCATCACACAGTTAAAATCACCAGCACAGATTCCTAGACCTTTGCAGTGCTCATTGAATAACAAAATTATTTTGGATATGAATTTGGGAGTAATATGCTGACCAAATAAGTGGCCTGTAACCAAAATAAGTCTACCATATGGATCTCTGATTTCATTTTCAAAAATAAATGGCAAATGTTTACTAATTAAAATAATTCGTGCCTCTTTTCCTAGGAGTTAACTGTGCATGAAGAATAATACACTTGACCCACCCAATCTCGGTTTAATTTCAGATGTTCGCTGTCCGATAGATGAGTTTCTTGAAGCATGGTAACTGTTACTTTTTCCTTTTTACCACATGCCCTAATCCTTTAACATTCCATGTCATGAATCTAGTTGAACTCTGCATTATAACAATGTGTGACCAAGTAAGAAACTGTTAATGTAGCCTTTTTAACAAAAAGATAAAACAAATGTATCTGATGGGCAAATTTTTAACCTCAAAGAACAAATAACAAAAAAAAAACAAAACAAAAAAAAAACACCTCCCTCTCCCCAACCCTCGGCTCTGTCCCCAACTGACAGGGCCAATTAAGTTCCCCTAAACCTAGGTCTCTGTACCCCGTTGGACTCAAGTAAAAAAGAATTATACCTGCTACCAACATAAGGTTCAGAATCATACCCATATTGAAAAGTGCAAGGTATAACCACTCCAGTAAATTAACAGTTTAGACATCATTATCTCAGAGGTCTCATACAAGAAAAAAATGATGGAAAAATATGTCCGTAAAGTCCGTTAAATGGACTAGCACAGTCTGTCATTCCAAACAGATTAAAAACAAATAAATAGCATATGAGAACCTGGGAAAATTAAAGTCACTACCCCTCCGAATATGATAAAGATGAGAGAGTATTGAATCTCTTTATCACTTATCTTGCAAAGTCTCAATGAACTCCTCCACCGCGGCCGGAGTACTGAACGTGCGAAGCTCCGAATCATGAAAACAACGCAGCTTGGCCGGGTACGCGAATCCTCTGAACATTTTGCGATCGCCTAAGATCTTCTTCACAACATCGAATTCCCTGCGTTTCCTCATGACATTCACTGAGAGATCTTGAAGAAGCGTATCTGCTTGCTCTCGTGAGTAATTTGCCGTTTTTTTCAGTGCTGCCTGTAGAATGCATTCTCTGTCCGCGTAGCGCAGAAATCTGACCAGTACGCTGCGTGGCGGATCATTAACTCCTGGAGCAGGTGCAAGCGATCGGTGGGCTCTCTCAATTTCAAGCCTGAAATCAAAAGAGAGGTTGAGCCATTTCAGTATCATTTCCCTTAGGAATTGAGGAAGAGGAGTAGAGCCCTCAGCTTTTTCGGGTAAACCGACGATTTGCAGATTCTTACGTCTTCCTCAGTTTTCTAGGTCATCCACTTTAGCTTGAAGTTGATTCACCGTTCACTGTCAAAGTAGAAAGTTCACCCTCGCGGGCCCGCAGAGAGTCTTCTGTGGTGGAAATTCTGTTTTCAGCTTCCATTAAGTGGGTTTCACTCGAAGACACTCTTTGTGATAAGTTTGATAAAGTCTTGTGAATTGCAGAAACCGACCATCAATGTTCCCCTCTGGATGATTCGTAGAAAAAGACACGGTGAGTTTTTACAGTTTGTCATATTTATAACAACAGACAAAAAATTCCAAAACATGTGATAAATAAATATGTAATTTAGACAGTATTCCTGTAAGTGAAGAGAAATCAGCGAGTTCACAATGTAATTCTACAGCACTGAAATTATTCCAAATATTATGTGTTTGAGAATATATTGTGTATTTGGTTTGTGTTTTTGATCAATATTCTCTTGACGTTATGTTTCAGATAACAGAAGAGGAACTGATGACTCTGAGGTGAGTATTGTAAGTCGATCCATGAGTTATTAGTGTTTATAAGCTCTGATCCTGAAATATGACACTCGTATTAGTCAGATTATATAATGGCAGGTTAGTGTATTTGTACTGTTCCCATTCATTCGGCAGCATTGTGGACTCGAGTCACGTGACTTGGACTTGACTTCGACTTGAATCCCAAATTTGATGACTTGCAATTCAACTTGACAATCAAAGATGACTTACGACTTGACTTAGACTTTGACAACAATGATTTGCGACTTGACTCGTAGTTGAGCCATCTGACTTGGAAAGACTTGACCTATTTTATTTGTATTATTTATTTATTTTATTTTCCTGTTAATTTCATGTAACTCTTTACCCAATTATTGTTATCTATTTAATACTTAAAGTACCATAAATATTTTGAAAATACTTTAAAAGCCCAGTATTTTTAATGCCAATAAAGCTTTGACTTCTTTATTTCAGTATTGCGTCACTAGGTGTCACGATTCCTGTCACTTCCCGGACTCCAGTTCCCATAATCCTCCCTGCCAGTCACCTGCACACACTGCACACTAATCACTAATCACCACACCCAGCTGCAGCACATTAACTGGACTATAAAAAACTCTCATTCATCACACATCATTGCGAAGTCTTGTTTCACCCTTGTGTACAATTCCGAGCGTTGTTATCCTGTCTGTCTGCCTGCCTGCCTGCCTGTCTGCCTGCCTCCCTGTCTGCCTGTCTGCCTGTCTGCCTGTCTGCCTGCCTGTTATTGATCCTGTTTGCTGCCCATCTACGATTCTCTGCCACCTGCCTTTGGACTGTGTATTGTTTCCTGACCTTGTGAGTGATAACTGCCTGCCTCGATCTGCTGCCTATATCCTGACCACGATTCTGCCTGTCCTTTGCTGTTCCTGTCTGCCCCTGTTTGCCCCTGCCTATACGACCACGCTCTTATCGAATAAAAGCTTGCAATTGGATCCCTGCCTGAGTCCCACTTCGTTACACTAGGTTTTTTTCACTGCTTTTTCCTTATTTTGTCACACGTAAGCACAATCCCTAAATTGAACTGAGATAGATGGGTGCCCTTATTGACAATCGTTTATACCTCATCACACATGAAATTGAACTGATAAGGCATAACATTTTAAAAGCCTTTTCTGAGATAATTATTATAGTAAATGAAATTATAATAATTTAATATTGAGACACTAATTTGTGCAAAAAGCCCTAATGACTTGTTTAAGACTTGCAACTTGACTTGGACTTGCCTGTTTTGACTTGGGACTTGACTCGAGACTTGAATGCAAAGACCCGAGACTTACTTGTGACTTGCAATACTTGCAATGCCCATAGACTTACTTGTGACTTGGGATACTTTGGTGGCTTGTTTAACAGATGTTAAGGCCTGGATGTCCTTAAATTTTCTTCACCTCAATGAAAGCAAAACAGAGATTATAGTCTTTGAATCCTCGGAAGCCTCTACCTCCCCTTGTCTAAATTTTGGTAATTTGTCTTCATGTGTGAAACCACTAGTGAAGAACTTGGGTGTGTATTTTGATAATGGTCTAAAATTTGACAAACAGATTAATATGGTAGTCAAAACCATTTTTTTCCATCTTAGAGTCTTGGCCAAAGTAAAACCATTTCTTTCTTTTAAGGACTTTGAAAGGGTAATCCATGCTTTTATTTCAACAAGGCTTGATTATTGTAATTCCCTTTATATGGGTATTAACCAAGCATCTCTTAACCGTCTCCAAATGGTACAGAATGCTGCTGCTAGGCTCCTTACTGGTGTGTGCAAACGAGATCATATTACCCCGGTACTGATATCTCTGCATTGGCTCCCAATTTGTTACAGAATTGATTTTAAAGTTTTGTTGCTGGTTTTTAAAGCTCTGAACGGTCTAGCTCCAGTATATATTACTGATTTACTATCTGTTCATAATCCTGGAAGGTCTCTTAGGTCCTCCAATCAGAGACAGTTAAATGTTCCTCGGGCTAGACTGAAATCAAGAGGAGACCGAGCCTTTGTTGTTGCTGCACCAAAACTATGGAACAGTTCACCTGTTTTTTTTTTGTTTTTTTTTGGACTGCCTCTACACTACATGAGTTTAAAACAAAACTCAAAACCCATCTTTTTTCTCTGATTTTTAATTGTCGTTGATGTGTGCTGTGTCTGGTTTGTTTTGCGCTGTAATTTATGGTGTACATGGTGTTAGGTTGTTATACTTGTACAGCACCCTAGTCAACAATTGTTGTTTTTTTTTAATCTGCTGCCTATTACACGTCAAACTAAGATTACTGTAGAGACAGAAAGTAAGACTGTTAAGTTAGCACTTTTAAACATCCGCTCACTTAAAAATAAATCACTTCTAGTCAATGACTTTATAACCACAAACAACCTAGATTTTATGCTTCCAAATGAAACATGGCTTGAAGACAGTTGCAGTTCAAAAATCCTGAATGAAACAGCCCCTCCTAACTTTACTTTTATGAGTGTCTGCAGAGCTGTTAGGAGAGGTGGTGTAGCTGCTCTATTTAAAGATGTCTATCAATGCAAGCAAGTGTCATTTGGTGATTACTTGTCTTTCGAATACTTGGGTATTGTGTTAAAAGGTGCTCCTCCCATTCTACTTATAGTTATTTACAGTCCTCCAAAATACTCTCCAGCCTTTGTGGAGGACTTTACAGAACTGTTATCAGCAATTTCCTCTGAGTTTGACTGTTTTGCTATTACTGGGGACATTAACATCCACATAGAAAATGCAGAATCCAATATGGTAAAAGAAATCATAACTGTTTTGATTACTTTTGATCTGACTCAACATGTACATGGACACACTCTAGATTTAATTATTAGTAAGGGTCTAAACATTTCATCCATTGTCATTAAGGATGTAGTGCTATCTGAGCATTTCTGTATTTTCTTTGATATATTGATCTCTCCAACTGTTGAAGCTAGATCTGTCTCGGTCAAAAAGCGATGCTTAAATAAGAATACTAGTGCACTGTTTATGATGGCTATATCTTTAACACCAAGCATATCTGCAGACTCTGTTGATTTTCTCCTTGATTCTTTTAACTCAAAAGTACAGAATGTTATTGATAACATTGCTCCTGCGAAAGTCAGGAAGAAAAGTGGCAGACAAAAAGCACCGTGGAGAAACTCAACAGCAGTGCAAAATATGAAAAGACAATGCAGAAAAGCTGAGCGCATGTGGCGAAAGACAAAACTCGAAATCCATTATAACATCTATAAAGATATTCTTCATGCTTTCAATGTGGAACTAGGCAAAGCTAGACAGACCTTCTTCTCAAATATTATAAACAGAAACTTAAACAACACCCGCACTCTTTTTGCTACTATAGAGAGACTAACAAACCCCCCAAGTCAGATTCCCAGTGAAATGCTCTCAGACAGCAAATGCTGTGAGTTTGCTTCCTTCTTCTCTGAGAAAATTAATAATATCAGAAAGGCGATCAGCACATCCTTGAGCTGCACTGGGGTGAAACAGATCAGATCACAACCTCAGAAAGCAGCTATTGTGTCTGTTTTCGAAGCAATTGATGGTAAAATTTTGGAAGAAACAGTACAGCACCTTAAAACATCAACCTGTGCCCTTGACACACTTCCCACATCTTTTTTCAAAAGCGTGTTTAACTGTTTAGAAGCAGATCTCCTAGAAGTGGTAAACGCCTCACTTCTCTCTGGGACTTTTCCAAAATCCCTGAAAACTGCAGTTG
The DNA here is from genome assembly GCF_018812025.1 of Megalobrama amblycephala. Lineage (NCBI taxonomy): Eukaryota > Metazoa > Chordata > Actinopteri > Cypriniformes > Xenocyprididae > Megalobrama > Megalobrama amblycephala. The sequence goes on from NC_063044.1 coordinate 75,777,716, forward strand.
TTAAGCCCCTCCTGAAAAAGAGCAATCTGGATAACACCATATATAGCAACTACAGACCAATCTCAAATTTTCCTTTCATAGGCAAGATCATTGAAAAAGTTGTTTTCAATCAGCTGAACAAGTTCTTAAGCTTGAATGGATATTTTGACAACTTTCAATCTGGTTTCTGACCACATCACAGCACAGAGACAGCACTCATAAAGATAATAAATGATATTCGCCTAAACACAGATACAGGTAAATTATCAGTGCTGGTTCTACTCAACCTCAGTGCTGCATTTGACACTGTCGATCACAACATACTTCTTGACAGGCTGGAAAACTGGGTTGGGCTTTCTGGGATGGTCCTTAAATGGTTCAGGTCATACTTAGAAGGGAGAGGTTATTATGTGAGTATCGGTGACCATAAGTCTGAGTGGACATCCATGACATGCGGAGTCCCTCAAGGTTCAATACTCGCACCCCTCCTGTTCAACCTATATATGCTGCCACTGAGCCAAATAATGAGAAAGAACCAAATTGTATATCACAGCTATGCAGATGACACCCAGATTTACCTAGCCCTATCACCTAACGACTACAGCCCCATTGACTCCCTGTGCCAGTGCATTGAGGAAATTAAAAATTGGATGTGCCTAAACTTCCTTCAGTTAAACAAAGACAAAACTGAAGTCATTGCATTTGGAAACAAAGATGAAGTTCTCAAAGTGAACAAGTACCTTCACTCTATGGGTCAAACAATTAAAAATCAAGTCAGGAATCTTGGTGTGATTTTGGAGTCAGACCTGAGTTTCAGTAGCCATGTAAAGACAGTAACTAAATCAGCATATTATCATCTCAAAAATATTGCAAGAATTAGATGCTTTGTCTCCAGTCAAGACTTAGAGAAACTTGTTCATGCTTTCATCACCAGCAGGGTGGATTATTGTAATGGGCTTGTAACGATTCGGGACTCAGGCAGAGATCCATTTGCAAGCTTTTATTTAAAGTGAGCATAGTCGTACAGGCTGGGTCAAACAGGAGCAAACAGGAACAGCAAGGGACAGGCAGAGTCGTAGACAGGAAACAAGCAAAGATCAGGACAGGCAGATATCACTCACAGATGGGTATACAAGGCACAGGTCAGAGGTAGGCAGCAAAGGATCATAGAACAGGTAACAGGCAGGAACGGTATCAGGCAGACAGACGGGATAATAGGGCTTAGAATTGCAACAATGTTAACAAGACTTCGCAGAGAGGTGGTGTTTGTGACAGTCCTTTATAGTCCTGGTAATGAGCTGCAGCTGGGTGTGGTGATTAGTGTAGTGATTGGTGGAGTGAGTGCAGGTGATTGGCAGAGAGGATTATGGGGAATGTAGTCCGGGAAGTGACAGGAGCAGATGGTGATTGTGACAGGGCTCATCACTGGCCTTCCCAAAAAGACCATAAGATAGCTGCAGCTCATACAGAATGCTGCTGTCAGGATTCTGAGCAGAACCAGAAAACATGAACACATCACACCAGTCCTCAGGTCCTTGCAGCTTCCAGAAGAGATCAGGTGTGCTCCAACAGTAGCCACATTCAAATCCAGAAAGCAAGCATTTGTGATTAGGTAAAAATTTGGTAAATTTGGGTAAGGGGACAAACCATGGGGAAATTTGAGCTGTAGTGCATGGTTAAGATATCTCTGGATTACAGTCAGGACACTTTCCAAAGGGGGAAATTTCCAAAGGGGAAATTTGAACTGCGTTGCATAGATAAGATATCTCCGGAAGGGGGATTAGGGCTGTGTGGTCCAGTTTGAGGTGTCTTGGCAAAAGGGGAGATTGAAACTTTGTTTATCAGTTTGAAGTGCCTTAACAGGTAGCAGTCCTGTCATATGAGGAAGATCCATTCAGATCTGCTCTGATGGATAGATCCGTTTAGATCCACTCTGACGGACAAAAAAAAAAAAAAAAAAAAAAAAAAAAACTCCCTAAGACTTCCTAGCTCATCCATCCAGATAGCAAAATTCTCTGTTTTTACTGTTATTTCTATTCCTTATGTTGTATTTTTTATTTTTCTTCTTTATGTAAAGCACTTTGAATTACCATTGTGTATGAAATGTGCTATACAAATAAAATTGCCTTGCCTTGCCTTTTTATTGGTGCTATATAAATAAAGAGTTGAGTTGAGTTGAGCTGCAAAACAATGACTTGGTCCCACCTCTGTCAGTCTGTCACATTCAGATCGACGAATAGGAATCTGGCTAGAGAGGCAAATCTACTTTGAGTGTAACTAAAACGAGCCAAAGCACATTTGCATGCAATTAGTTGCAGCAGCTGCTCTGTTGAGCGTTCACGAATGCTATCTTTCAAAAAGAGCGTTTCTAAAAGAACAAGCTCTTCAGAAAAACCTCTCCAGAGTTCAGTGTTGGTGTACGGAGCTGCAGCGGGGTCGATTTTCTTTCTGTTTTCTTTTTTTTTGTGTGGTTTTGCCTGTTTGAGCAAACAAAGTCTGTTCTCACTGCTGGTACTGTACGCTTTTTGGAGCGCTGAATAGCCGCTCTCGCAGCTGCGGCGGTGTGCTATTGGTGGCGCTGAACAGCTGTTCTCACAGCTGATACCGTGCATGATCGCTGTCTCATGTGTCTGGGTGCCGAGCATGCTGAGGCAGTGTTTGTGGATGAGTCATGTACCCATAGCGGGAAGATGACCATCTCAGAGTTGAGGTCAAAACTCCAGTTCCTAAAAAGAGGCGGAATCCCAGTGTTGATGTTACGATCCAATCCTCCTCAGAGGGTTGCTTCAGGCAGTGGTGCTGGTGACCTGAGGATTACGGTGAGTGCACTTCCTTCAGGGAACCAACCCCCTAGGAACCCTCATCCCTCCTGCACTCCACAGCCAGTAGAGCTGCAGAGGGAATGCGCTGGACCATCTCAAAGGTGTGTACCAGCCGTATCCTTCGGGGCTCCCCTGATGACTGGATGTTGATCACTGCATCGAAGGGTGAGCCAGACTTTTCTTGAGATAATGATTTGGCTGTGTTGCCTACTTTGGGAACTGTAGTGTTGCCCAAGTCAGATTTAGAAATGATGTCTACTCTTTCCCAGACCGGCCTCTTCGGTGACGTGGTCGAGAACTTTTCCCAGCAGTTCTTGGCTGTACAGAAGCAGTCTGAAACTATCAGCCACATCCTGCTGCTGGCCTTGCTCCCGCGCTGCAGCAACAGCCTCTATCCAAGCGGTGTCGATTGCAAGCAGGGCGACCAGCCTCTCCAGACCCGTGCTGAGGAGCCGGTAGCAAGTGGGGCACCCAGTCCATCCAGGCCCCTACCCCACCATTTTCCTCTATCTATGGGTCCGAAGGGGTCTCTTCAGGCAGACCCTGTTGAGTCCTCCATCACCCTCAGCAGCTGGATGTGGCAGAGCGTCCAGCACCAGGCCTATGCTCTATCCTTGAGAACCGGATTTAGGCTGGGTGCCATATGTTTGACCCTGTGGGGATCCCATATGTGTAATTCCACAGTTGCTCCTAAACGAAGCCAGTGTCTTTCCTTTTGGGAGAACCCACCTATTATCAGGTTGGAGTCACCCCAGTACGTCCATATGTAGTACAGCCCTATGTGGTTAGTCCATATGTACTTCACATAACTCCTTCGGGGAAGAATATGGCTTCAGCAGCATTCCTTTCCCAGTGGAAAGGGCACGCTTCCTGTTGTTATCCAATAGTCTCACTGAGTGGGTTGTGCGGAACAGCAGTGATTGACACTCTCTGTGTAAGCCCTGTCCCACCATCCTTTTAGGCAGGGCACTGGAAGGGGGCAGCGGCTGTGGCACTTTGGTAGGGATTCCTATTCATCCATCGGTCTGTCCGAAATACGTTGAACATGACCGACTGAATGGGAACGACTCTGTTACAAAGGTAACCCTTGTTTCCTGAAGGAGGGAACATAGATGTATTGCACCTGCTGTTCATTATATACTCGCGCTGCAAAGCAGAGCTGTTTCTGGTCTAAAACTCACAGATAAGAATAGAAATGATGGAACCAATGACCATCATTCAACATTTCCATTCATCCTACTGCCAGTGAACAATGATTCATCTTCAATCATTTGTGTATATTTGTGTATATTTGACACCTTTTTCATATTTTCATTGGTGTTTAGGAGCAGACAGATGATCATGTGACTTACACTGAGGTCACTGCGTACAGTAAAAACCGAGACAAAAAGAACAAGGTGAGAAACACTTCCTTGATGTTGTCCAGCTTCTCTCAACATGATAGTTTGTGTTTTCTTCTGAATTTGTGTCATGAATTGAGCTCAAACATCATGCTGTAATAATTGTGTGTTGAAACAATAACTGTGATGTTCATTCAGGTTCGCTGTGATGATAAAGTGACTTATGCTTCCATCAGAGGAGCAAAAGCTGGATCTCAGGAAAACTGCAGTGAACTTTATGCCTCTGTGAACAAGAACCATCACAAATCAGTCAAATAATGACACAAAAACCACATGAGCAGAAGAATATGAATCTAATAGAACTGAGTCCTAATGGTGTCATTCAGTGCCATTATAAATACTTTCAATGTCTTTTACATGTTAACAAACAAACCCAAGTGATGCTCTGATTTATTTGTAGTTATTGCTTATTTTTCTCAGTTCAGCATGTTTTTTGTATAGTTTCTGTCTGCTTGTTGATCAGTTAATGCTAGTGTCTTTATTATTCATTCAGAGCTGCAGGTTTGTACAAAGTCTAGAAAATTAGGACAGTTTTACTCTCTTACATCATTCTCATCAAATCATCTATTTTATAGAGCGGTTAATTAACTGTCAGCTTGCACTAATTACAGCCAAAGCTACGTGATGTTGTAAGCCCAGGGTGTCCAATCCTGCTCCTGGAGGGCCACTGTCCCTCAGAATTTATCTTCAACCCTAAATAAACACACCTGATCCAGCTAATCAAGGAGTTACTTGACATACTAGAAATTTCTAGTCAGCTGTGTTGATGCAAGTTGGAGCTAAAGTCTGCAGGACAATGGCCTTCCAGGACTGAGTTTGGACACCCTGATGTAAGCGTTTATCACATGACAGTGTTTGAACCATTTGAGCAGCTGCTTTCAGCAGTTCTTGTAATATTATATTTTATTTGTCAATAATAAAATAGTCTATGTCAAACATGTATTTATGGTGAAATATATTTTCCATCACTACACATATTTTCTTGAGCAGACTCTGTAGACGAGACACAGAAACCTCATTCAGTTCTGGTAAGATGGAACTGATTATAAATACAATCAATCTATTACTTCAATTATTTTAATATTCTGTGAACCTCAGATGATTCATAAACATTTGAATACCTGACTGCATTTTCATACATAACATTTTGGATACTGTCTAGTATCCTTTCTTGGATATTGTCTATTAGTAGATATTTTTAGTTTGGAAGCCCAAAGAACAGTTGAAACCCCCAGCTGTATAATGTCATTGAAAATAACAACTGTTTCATCATATGAATCTATCATGAAGACCTAACTGTACTCCAAGAAACTGATACATGCATCCAGTGGATAAACTGGAAAAAAAGAGAATAACTTAAAGTTAAATGAGCTGCAGGTGTGCAAGAACAATCTGCAAATACTGTGAAACTGCCCATTTCAAACATTTAAAGCCTGGAACACACTAAGCCGACGGTTGGCTGTCGGCTGAAGTTGGCCCTCGTCTGCTTTTTTTCAGCCGATTCGACATGTTGAATCGGCGTCGGAGCTTGTCGGTCAGTCAGGCCATCTGATCATTCTGATTGGCTGTTCAGCTACTGCCACCTGCTGGTACGGAAAGGCATTACTTCTTATGCAGGCGCAGAACCGATGTGCTACTTGGCTGTCAGGGGTCAAGCATCGGTTTGGCGTGCCAGGGCAACTTTGGACCCAGACACTGCCTACGTGAGCAAACCCGCAGTCTGCTTTCGTCGCAACTAGTTCATCGGCGTCGGCTTGGTGTGTTCCAGGCTTTACTAACACAACAAGCACAAAATCACTCAATGACTTAAACTAAATAGAGAAGGTACTTTGTACTGAGAAACTCGCAAAAGTGGTGGTAGAACCTCCGGTGCTCAGTAGACTAAATTTTAGATGTGCAGGTAGCCTACTGTGTACCACTGAGTGTCCATCCACTTCAAGCACTATCTGCAGAAATGATTTTAGCAGCCTCAGGCGTGAGAAACTCCAGATGCAACAGCCATTTCTAAAACCAGTGTGGTCAAACTAACACACACTTTTTCTTCTGTCCTCTTTGTGTTCTAGTGTTTTCAAAACTGTTTGCACGACCATTTGTCTAGTTTTATATTTTCAGAGCTGTGATCTCACTGTTGAGGACTGGAAACATGTTACTGCTGAATGTGAGAACTCAGTTAGTTTGACCACACAGGTTAGAAGAGGAAATGAGATCTTAACCCAAACAGAACTGATCATCTCTGAACCCAGTTTGGACTGATGGGAGTAGGTTTCTCTAATAACCAGTGTGGTCAAACATCATTAAGTATCATACAAAAGTATTTGCAATAGTTTCAAATTATTCAGAATCTGAGTTCCAGTGTTCATTTAGAATGGAAACTTGATGTCTGATGTCACTTATGGACGTCACATTGATGTTTATCTGTTGATGCAGCAGTGCCTTACATGCTCACATCAGCAATAACAGCACCATCAGTGTGGCAGATCAATTCCCAAGACCAAGTACATTAACATGGATGAGTTTGCTTCAACACTACATGCTCCTGGTGTAATGAATTCATCGCATTGAAATCAAAGTATTGATGAGTACCGCTGTTCTTTTAATGACCACTCTCCTAGAATATTGTTTTCTACAGTTCATTCGGTTTTAAACCTGGTGGTTAATGTTTTTACATGTCTGAAACGTGTGAACATTTTTAACATTCTTTGTGGAGAAAGTAGATAGTTTGAGACAACAAACATTGCAATTTGATTCAGACACCCATGAGAGTCCATGGATCTCTTAGTCTTCTCTTGACCCTGTTACTTCTTGCAAAAATAAAATTGAACACTTAAGGCCTGCTGTCTTTCCTCACGCTGTCATGCTGGCTGTTTTTTTTAAAAGTTGTAAATACTGTTGTTTCAGATGTTGTTCTGTATCTATAAATTTGAGTCTAAGCACTGGAACTGTCCCTGACAGTCTAAAACATGCAACAATTACAACAAGTTTAAAGATGCCAAATTCAAATACATCTATCCTAACCAATTTTAAATTTAATCTTTTATGTCCAAAATCTTGGAGAGGTGTTAGTTCACATTACCAGTACTCCTATTAAAAGTCTCTAATGATATCTTATTGGCTACAGATGCTTTTGCTTTGGTTGACCACAATGTAAAGCAACGGTCCTAGTACTGAGCCTTGTGGTACTCCACACTGATCTTGTGATCGCTATGACATCTCTTCTGGTGTGTAGTAGATGGTTGCATTATGATTTTCTATCTAATATTATCAGTCTTGTTGGTAAAGAAGTTCATAAAGTCATTACTGCTGTGATCTTTGGAAATGTCTGAGGTTGAGGCTTTATTTCTTGTTAACTTAGCTACTGTATCAAATAAATATCTAGGATTGTGTTTGTGTTCCTCTAAGAAAGTCAGAAAATAAGCAGATCTAGAGGTATGGCCTTTTTGTATTAAATCATGCTCTCTTTCCATGCAATACGATAAACTTCTAGTTTGGTTTTCTTCCACCTGTGTTCCATTTTTTGGGCTTCTCTCTTAAGTCTGCAAGTGTGATTGTACCACTGCATTGGACTAATTTCCTTAATTTTCTTTACGTGCAAAGGAGCAATAATGTGCTGGAAAAGAGAGAGTCAATAGTTTCTGTTGCAACATCGAGGTCTTCTAAGCTGTCTGGTATGCTAAGGCGATGAAACTGATCAGGAAGATTATTTATAAAGCAATCTTTAGTGGTAGAAGTGATGGTTCTACCATATTTATGGCAGGGAGGCAGTTTAGCCTCTTTGACTAAATGTAGTATACACGAGACTAGATAATGATCTGAGATGTCGTCACTCTGCTGCAGAATTTCAACGGCATCAATATCAATTCCATGCGACAGTATTAGATCTAAGGTATGATTACGACAATGAGTGGGTCCTGACACGTGTTGTCTAACACCAATAGAGGTTAAAATGTCTGTAAATGCCAATCCTAATGAGTCTTTTTTATTATCTACATGGATATTAGAATCACCAACAACAAGGACTTTATCTGCAGCTTGTACTAACTCTGACAGAAAATCAGCAAATTATTTAATAAAGTCTGTTTGATGTCCTGGTGGCCTGTATACAGTAGCCAACACAAATGTCAAATGGGATTTGTCACTTACATAAAGCACCATCACTTCAAAAGAATTATACATGAAACTAGACCTCTGAGTGTTCACAGCCTTTGCATAGACTTTTGTCTAGTTTTAATTGAGTGAGGTGTCTGTGTGCGGTGCACTTAGTGTGACATTAAATGTTTTCTGTAGTGTTTTTAGAGCTGTGATCTCACCGTTGAGGTTTGGAAACATGTTACTGCTGAATGTGAGAACTTAGTTTAACCACAATAGAGCAGTGATCATCTCTGAACTCAGTTTAGACTGGTGGGAATGAGTCTCTTTATGACTCTTTATGTCTGAACACAGTAAGCTAATGAGCAGAGGAGGAGCTGATGATGATTAAAGGAGGAGCTGTAACTATATAATGAAGAGAAAGACTGAGAGAAACAGAAAATGGCTGATCAGTGTGATCTGTGTCTGCTGGGACTGATCATTCTCTCTTCACTTCTCACAGGTAAATGCATTTCTGCATGCTCTTTAAACTCCCGTGAAAGGGTTAAATATAAGTATACTTACATACCAATGTTTTAATGGTATGGAGACTGTGAATAAGTTAGTTTGAACAACTGTCACATTTGCAAATAGAATTTGACACTGAGAATGTCCTGTTGTCATTAATAAATATAATTTATTAATATATAGCATAATGATTACTCAAATGTACTTGTGTTTCAGGTATGATTGGAGCAGAAGTGACTCATGTGTTCATCAGTTCTGGTGAAAATGTCCGTCTGCCCTGTAATAATGCTCTTTCTGACTGCAACTCAACTACATGGAACTATAACAGTTTCAGACGTTCAGCAGGAATTGAACTGATTGCTGGAGGGATAAAGAAGAAAAACAAAAAGAGACATGAGAGACTGAGTCTGGGGTCTGACTGCTCTCTGAACATCAAGAATGTCACAGAAGAAGATTATGGATTTTACACCTGCAGACAATATGTGAATGGACAAAAACAAGGAACTGATTATGTTTATCTGAATGTTCTTCATGGTAAGTTTATGATTATGTGATCAATTTAAAAAGAGCAGATTCTCCCTTTAAACTCACATGATGATTGAAGAGTCTGTGATTTGTGTCTTGTGTTTAGTTTCAGTGTCTCCATCATCATCATCATCATCATCATCATCACCACAGACTGAGATCAGTCCAGGTCGCTCTGTGACTCTCTCCTGTCAGTTGTATTCATATACTGGATTCTCCTGTGATCATTGGGTTCGTTCTGTGGGACTTCAGCTGTTGTGGGTGAATCAGGCTGGTGCTGATCTGGAGACAGACTCCAGATATCAGATATTATTCTCATCATATCACTGTATCATCACTCTGACTACAACACTCCTGAATGAAGATGACAACAGAGAGTGGAGATGTCAGCTTACTCTCAGAAATCAACTCCAGACCTCAGTCAGATACACTGTCAAGTATTCAGGTGAGAAACAACTATTACTACTGTAAAATATGATGTTAATGTCCTACAGATGAACATCTGAACATTCATCTTCTGATTCCAGTCAGCAGCTCAAACTCTGAGAAGAAATCAAGCCAAACTACAGCAGCAGCTCCTACACAAGGTTCATGATCACATGATCACTGTCACACATCATCAGTCTCTCACTTCACTGGTTCACACTGGCTTTAATTCATCCATCCTTTCATTTGTACAGAGAATCAGAAGTCATTAAATACTCCAAACTCTGAGAGGACAGCAGCTGCTCAAACACCTGGATTTACTGAACAACAAGGTGTTTATTCATGACTTTCTTATATTAACTCAATAACTCTCTGAAGACTCTCTGACACAGAGAGATAAGGTTTAATAAAGTCATTCAGAGCAAACTGATGTTAATGTTGTACAGTATGACTCATCTGAACCTTTATCTTCTGCAGCTCCAGTTGATTCAGAGACACAGTTTCCAGTCAGCAGCTCAAACTCTGAGACGACTTCAGCTGCACACAGAAAATCTGCAGTTGCTGCACAGCGAGGTTTTTATGCATGTCTTACTCATTTCAGTGCTTTACAATGCCAATTACAGTAGAACTATAGGAACTCCTCTACATATTCCTTTGCAGAGAAAATACAGCTTTTCACAAACATTGTTTAAGAACGACAGCAGCTGAAATAAATCAGTTTATCCACTCATCATGAACTTTGACTCTATGAAGTAAAATCCTTCCTCTTCTCTCTTGTGTAACAAGAGGGCCTCCTATAACAGTCAGATTGAGAGAGAACAGCTGCAGCTTCTTATCATAAATCTCATTTAAAAAATGGCCCTGGAATTAAATGTCTTTGCATGCAGTTCATTAATGCAGATAACCACTGGAATTTAAATGTGTATTAAATGCTCCATCAATAACTGTTCATAGTTGAATCCCCTTGACTTCAGTCATGTCCAGTTTCTCTTCTTCTTCTTCTTCTTCTTCCACACATGTTTCCTGCAGTGATTGTGATTATTGTTGAGATGGCAGTGTTTGCTGCTCCTACTGTGATTCTTCTTCAGATCATCTGTGCAAGAAGAGCTGGTGAGTTTGAGCTTCACACAATCTGATGATTCACACTCATCTGATCTGGAACAATCTGCAATCATGGTAAAAACACATACGAGAGGTCAGTCAATGCTTTTATTTTGCAGGGAGGAAGGACTCGCAGCACCCAGAGGAAATAGAGATGCCTACAATATTACAATAAAATACTGCTGAGTTTGGAGACCATCTGAAACAAGATTTAAAACAGCAAAAACTCACAGAGGATTGTTCATTGTTTGATTTTCTTCTTCTCACAAAACAGAGAAAAACTCCCTGAAGAAATAGTGACACCTTCAAAATCTGATTATTATAATTGTTTTAACAGTCAAGATTTATTTTCATTTATATGCATATTTCCATACAGTGTCAAAGTCATTTTCTTGTGGTTGGTATAAACTGCTTTAAATATAATTTTAAGTACAGTAATGGACAGACTGTATAATCATCTTTCTGTTCTGTTCTGCCTCATGATCATTAATTAATCATGTTAAAAAAAGAATTTGTTAAAATGATTAACGCATTTAACGCATTTGGCCCACCCCCAGACTTACGTATAGGTGCAGTTTTTCTGTACAGGGGTGAATTTCCCAAAAGTATCTGTTATTCAGCTATGGTCGTAAGTTCCATTGAACTCTATTGGTAATGACAGAACTTACGACCATAGTTCACTTTGGGATATGCACCCTAGAATAGCACAAATGTGATGCTGATTTTATACAACATTCAATAAATAAGAAGTTAATATCATGTTATTTTAGACAATATTGTCTGTTTTGCTCAATTTTGCCAACGAAAATATAAAGACGAAGCAGAACTGTTTGTCTCAGAGCAAGAGTGATTCAAAACCATATGGATCCTTCTGCTCTCTAAACGCTCTTGCAGTACTTTGATGTCACACAGCGATCGATCTGTGCAGCGCTGCTTCAAGTCCAACAAGCCTAATAATTTAATGGATCATTCATAAAAGGGTTTTTCACACCGAATAATTCTAGGAACTCAGTTATAGGAACTAGCCACTAAGATAGTTCCCAGGGAACTAATTTCTCCCTCGGGCATGTTCCTGGTTGCATTCACTCCGGGAATAGGAACTCTGAATCGTCCAATGGCAGTGTCTTTAAGCGCGGCATTTACAAATGCTAAACACCGGTGGATGGAGGATGCCGTGATCATTGAGTGTCGTGGGTCTTGTGTTAATGGAGATGGAATGTAAACACAGAATTTACACGACTGAAAGAGCAAAAAGTGGGGCTAAGAGACTTCTCCCCAATAGAGTGTAATAATTTCTTTGATAAATAACAAATTTCATTCCCCACATTAACAATGATTGGAGAGATCGCTGTGATTCTGACTTGCACATTGAAGAACTTTATTTAGAAGTTCAAAATCTTAAGGTAAACAAACCTATTTATTTTCTTCTCAAATGTGACTTAGATTTATTTAAACTCTCAGTGAAACTATCAACATTTCACTAAGAAGTCGTATTATGTTGGAAATTGGCACACACATACAATGTTACACCCCACAATACTTCTATCTGGAATAACACATATATTTTACATAGAAACAAATCTTTATTTTACGAGGACTGGTTAAATAGAAATATTTGGTCAATGATGATCTAATGGATGAGAGTGGTAATGTTTTAGATTACAATTCCTTCACTTTAAAACACAGATTTGCCTGTCATCCAAAACAGTTCTTTACTGTTAATGCAATACCTGTCAGACACAGACGAGGACACAGAGGTAAGTGCACAGTGAAACAGTTTATTAAACAGAGGTATCGGACACAAGCTGAACACAGGAGGATATCTTGACACGTAGAACACTTTATGGATGATAACTGTTTACTTTCCTTTGTAGATGGGGAGGATGAGGAAGACGAGGCAGGAGATGAGGACGATGCGGTAGACTGGAACAGGTAAGTAATCCACAGGTTAGTAGACGCAGGTAACAGTCAGGGTGAGGTTCAAGACCAGACAGCGAGTGGTTGAGTGTGGCGTGCTTATATGTGGCTCTGGTGATAATGCACAGGTGATCAGAATTCCGGTGATTGTGAATGAGTGGGCGTGGCGTAAGTGTCCGTGTCCGATGGTGCAGGCAGTGCGGTTGTGACAGTACCCCCTCCTCCACGGGCGGCTCCTGACGACTGCGATGGTTGGCGGCGACGGGGTCTACCACGGCCTCGAGGAGCGGGTCGGTCAGGATGGTCCTGGTGGAACTGAGTCAGAAGATTGGGGTCAAGGATGTCATTACGGTTGATCCAGCACCGCTCCTCAGGACCGTAGTCCTCCCAGTCCACAAGGTATTCCAGCTGTGATCCCCGCCGCCGCGAGTCGAGGATAGCTCTCACCCGGTAGATGTTGGGGTCTTCATCGATGACAGGAGGAGGAGGTACGGCATCATTACGGAGCAGGGTTTTGGGTGTTCTCCAGTGTTCTCCAGTTGGATGGCCCACTGAATGGGACTGACGAGCATGGCTGGACGGAGAATGGTCTCGGGGTTTTCAGGTTCAGGATCCGCTTGATATAGTCGAGATAGAGCATCAGCTCTGTTGTTTTGGTCTCCAGGACGACACGTGACCTTGAAGTTGAAGCGAGTGAAGAATAAGGCCCATCTAGCTTGGTGATGGTTGAGCCGTTTGGCATCTCTCAGATATTCGAGATTCCGATGATCGGTGATTACTTCAAAGGGGTGTTTTGCTCCCTCCAGCCAATGTCTCCATTCCTCCAGGGCGAGCTTGATAGCTAGGAGTTCCCGATTACCAATATCATAATTCTGCTCCGCCGGGGATAGCTTCTTCGAGAAGAAGGCGCATGGATGGAGTCGTGAGGGTTCCCCCTGCCGCTGTGACAGCACCGCTCCGACCCTGGTAGAGGAGGCATCCACCTCCACGATGAACTGGCGGTTAGGATCTGGATGGACCAGGATCGGAGCGGACTGGAAGGCGAGCTTCAACTGATGGAAGGCTTCTTTGGCAGAGGTGTTCCAGGACAGAGACTTGGGCCGGTTTTTTAACAGGGAGGTGAGAGGTGAGCTGAGCAGACTGTAATTGTGGATAAAGCGGCGGTAGAAGTTGGCAAATCCCAGGAATCTCTGTAGTTCCTTGATGGTGTTGGGTAACAGCCAGTGAAGAATGGTGTCCACCTTCCTCTGATCCATCTTGACGCCGTGGTTGTCAATGATGTATCCTAGAAATTGGACTGAGGTGGTATGGAATTCACACTTCTCCAACTTGAGATACAGGTGATGTTCACAGAGTTTTTGGAGGACTTGGAGTACATGCTCTTCGTGCACTCTCATGTCTCGAGAGTAGATGAGGATATCATCTATGTAGACGATGACAAACTTGTTCAGGAATTCACGGAAGACTTGTTCATATAGTTCTGGAAGACGGAAGGTGAGTTGGACAACCCATATGGCATCACCCGGTACTCGTAGTGCCCGGAAGGGGTGATGAAGGCGGTTTTCCACTCATCACCCTTCCGGATGCGAATGAGGTTATAGGCGCTTCTTAAGTCGAGCTTGGAGAAGATGGTGGCACCTCAGAGTTGCTCAAGGGCGGCAGGGACCAGAGGAAGGGGATAACTGAATTTAACGGTTTGGGAGTTGAGATGACGATAATCAATACACGGCCGCAAGTCTCCGTCCTTTTTTGCCACGAAGAAGAAGCTCGAAGCGGCAGGGGAGGTAGATGGTCTTATGGACCCTTGTTGGTGCGCTTCGTGCACGTACTCCTCCATGGCCTGCTGCTCCGGGATGGACAGTGGATAGATGCGGCCTTTGGGTAAGGTAGCCCCAGGCAGGAGGTCGATGGCGCAGTCCCATGGCCGATGAGGTGGAAGTTTGGTAGCCAACCACTTACTGAAGACATCCTGGAACGCCCGGTAAGCTGGAGGAATGGTTATGCTGACGTGGGTGTCAGGACTTTCCACAGATGTAGACTGCACTGGAAGCTGTTGGTAGACTCTAGAGGATTTGGGTTTAACTTTAATTGGATGAGTTATACAGTTCTGGAAGCAGTTTTCACTCCATTTGAGGATTTCGCCAGAGGACCAGTGAATGTGGGTTGATGCAGGTTTAACCATGGGCGTCCCAGGATGATGTCAGCGGTTGACTCCTCCAGCACCATGAATGTGATGGTCTCCTCATGCAGATGACCGTTGCGGAAAGTAAGTGTGGGGGAGAAATGGTGGACACGACCTCGGCCCAGCGGCTTTCCCTGTATCATGGTGATCCTGAGGTCGACTGGGCAGCGTTGGCGACGTGCATTCAGTCTTTGGAGGGTTTGCTGACTGATGAAGTTCCCGGCCGACCCGGAGTCGATGAGGGCTTGCGCTGAAATGGAGGAGTGAGAATTATTAACGTACACCAAGGTCTTTGTAAGATGAGCAGTATGTGGAGGTAACTGAATTGTACTCACCGCTGGGAGTGGAGGTCAAACCAGGCAGGTGGAAATCCCGTGTCCATCTCCCCCACAATACAAACACAACTGTTGGTTAATGCGGCGTTGGCGTTCGGTAGTGGTGAGATGGTGGGTGTCAATCTGCATGGGTTCTGGTGCTGGAGGTGCGACAGATGGTTGAACGGGCAGAGGATTGACAGTGGGTGCGGTGATACCACAGGCTGATAGACGTTGTGATACTCGGACCGTTTTCTGGATTAATAACTCAAGACCCAAAGAATCTTCATAAACTATGATTAGTTGTTTTACCTCATTTCGGAGGCCATGGCGGAATGCAGTGATGAGGGCGGTTTCATTCCAACCGCTAATACATGCAAAACGTGCGGAAACGTAAAGCATATGAACTAGTGGTTTCTCTCTTTCCTTGACGAATGTTGAAGAGTTGGTCATGAATAGACATTTCGGCAGCGTGTTGACCGAAGACTTCCTTTAAATGATCACAGAAGGCGGAGACAGAGCCAGTGACCGGAGCATTCGATTCCCACAAGGACTGCGCCCATTGCAGTGCTCGTCCTGAGAGCACGGAGATGATGAATGCCACTCGGCCTCTCTCATGTTGGAACAGGTGGGAGTTCGCTTCCATGTATAGTGAACACTGTAACGGAAATCCGCTGCAATCCTCTGCCACGCCGCTGTATGTCGCTGGTCGGGCCATGGGACTCGCAGAGGCAGCTGAGGAAGTGACGGGTGCCGCAGGTGATGGTGATGGCTGTACGGTCGTGCTAGCCGCTGGTGGTGAAGGGTTGGTGTTTTGCATCAGTGAGGACGGTACAGGTTGAACCAGGGCAGTGAATGGGTCAGCGGTGCGGTCCCCGCCTGTGTCCGGAGAGCTCTGCATGCGGTCTGGTCTTCTGTCAGACACAGACGAGGACACAGAGGTAAGTGCACAGTGAAACAGTTTATTAAACAGAGGTATCGGACACAAGCTGAACACAGGAGGATATCTTGACACGTAGAACACTTTATGGATGATAACTGTTTACTTTCCTTTGTAGATGGGGAGGACGAGGAAGACGATGAAGACGAGGCAGGAGATGAGGACGATGCGGTAGACTGGAACAGGTAGGTAATCCACAGGTTAGTAGACGCAGGTAACAGTCAGGGTGAGGTTCAAGACCAGACAGCGAGTGGTTGAGTGTGGCGTGCTTATATGTGGCTCTGGTGATGATGCACAGGTGATCAGAATTCCGGTGATTGTGAACGAGTGGGCGTGGCGTAAGTGTCCGTGTCCGATGGTGCAGGCAGTGCGGTTGTGACAATACGCTTGGGTATAAAAATAATAATGAAATGTTCCCTTTCTTATTTCAAAATTACTGCAGTCCTTCCCTCTTATATATGTTGATGTTGAAATAGAAAAAAAACTTTGCAATAACTAATATATAAGACAAGTTATCATCCAGTCTTACTACCCTGTCAAATCTTAAGAAATAAATTAGATCATACATTTGATAAAAAATACTGTTAAATATTTTAGAACAGCTTATCTAAGATTTCATATTCCCCCAAAGCAAAATAAACACATTTTAAAATATTAAATTGCATATCCTTCCAGTTTTTTTTTTTTACATTTAAATTTTAAATTTGAAAATGTGCCTTGTCATTTTTGTAACAATTGTAAAAATTGTTTTGTAACAATTTTTTCCATGTGATTTCTCTAATTCCTTTTGGAGAACATTACAGGATTTGATGATAGAAAAAGATGAGGTCGCTGATGGTTTCACTCTTACCTCACAAAATGTAATGTATGGGATAACCAAAGATTGCTGTATTTTGTACTGTTTGGTTAATAATATTGTATTATTAGTGAATATATAAATATATATATTCTTAAATCCCCTCCTTTGCTTATTATATTTAAAAATAAGTTAAAATACATCTCAGATGCCATTAGTAAAATAAAAAAAAATCAAAATGCATTAAAACTATTTAAATTGTTTGTATTATATAAGTTGTTACTATATTTTATTTTTTTATTATTATTTAATTTTATGTTTTGTTTATTTTATATTGGATTCATTATGGTTCTGTTGTGTTGAGTCTTCCTTGCCAGATTCTTTTTTTGTATATTGACGGTTTTTGCCATTTTGTTGTATTCAGATTATGTACCTGATAAAGAAAGAAAGAAAGAAAGAAAGAAAGAAAGAAAGAATGGGTCGACGTCAATATATATAATGTTAGATAGTGTTAGATAGAAATAAAGTTAGTTAACTTTTTAAGGAGTGTCGTGGCGGCTCTAACAAATATGAACTGTACCGAAAATTTTCTACCAAAATAACTAATTCATCAGGGAAAACCTAGGGTTGATATGGCTGATTTGATTACTCAAGGTTTGCAAAAAGAACAAGACGAAATCAAGAAGGAACAGGATGAATCAGGAAGAACCAGTGATAACTGGTATATAATTTTGGCTGCACAGCAGCTCTTAAAGAAAAAGACATTGTCATTGTGTCATTGTCCAGCATAAATTCAGTATTGATTCATTCCATTGTAAAAATATATTGATATTTTGAATTTACATATCTTGGTAACATTTAGGATAATGTAAGTATACAATTTACACAAAGTATACAATGAAAAATATAACACTGAGCAAGTGGTTTTGTATATTTTAATCTCACATATTGTCTCTAAAGCTTCAAAAGGGATTTCCTCTTTGAATTTTGTTGTTTGTTAACATTCATGACAACGAAAGCAGCAAGCCTGCTGTAACTGTAAGATCGAATGCGCGGATCCCCTATATTAATGATACACATCAGTGTTCTTTTTTCGCGTTACCTAAGCCATATACACTGTGTGTACAAGGACATTTTGACATAAATCTGTGTGTATCTGTCCATCCAAGCACAAATAGATGCAGAAGTGAGCGCACAAGCATCAGCGTGCACAACTGACAGGACCTAAACGTGCAACTTTGGTTCAAACTCTGCAGTTCTTGTGCTGTGACTATTGTGGATGCGCACATCATGATAAATATTCTAAAGTGATACACTGTGCTGCCTACTGTCTACTGCACAAAGGCACTGTACGATGAGGTTTCTTAATCTTTATCTGCGTCATGGATTTCAATTATTCTTGTACTTATGTCATGCTGATCTGATTAATTTCTTTTGGGAGTTCTCTCGGCAGGTTCTGACGGTTAGACGAAGTTCTGTCTGCTTAGTTCTATCTAGCAATGAGTGGGAGTCACGCCCAAGCATATTGAATGAGCCTTTCCTTTAGAAAATATATATACCTTTCATTATTTACATAAAATAACTCAAATGCTCATCATTCACTCAATCAAGGCATGTTGATTATTACTTGCTAGCTGCTGGTGGAAGTGTCATCGTTTTCTTCTTTATCTTCAGCTTCGGTCCTCACAAATACATCCCTTTACGTCATTGGCTTATCGTGACCTTTCATTGGTATTCATAATGGGCCTTTCGTGGCCTTTATATATAACAGCCTAATCGTGGTTTCCGCGTAACATGGCATATCGTTGCCTTTGCTTTAAATGGCCCTCATGACTTTTGCATTACATGGAATAAAGTTGCCATTGGGCGTATGGTTTGTCAGAAAGCCCAACCAGGAACGGAAAATACAGAGCGGTTTCTGACGGACTGATATGAGAGTTGCTACTTCCATCAGACTCATGCGTGAGCCAGCTCCAGCCGCGCTCTTCTCGATATTGTTCAGTGTTGTGCGTTCATCCAAAAATGTGAGTAATCATGTGAATATAGTTTAGTCAACGCTTTGTAGTTGTTATTGTCAGATGTTTGGCAAATGTTTGAGATATGCAAATGACATCAGTATGATCACGTTGAGTTAAAATGTGCCTTGTTATTATATGCTGCATCATGCCGTGTATTGTTTATGTATAAGTTTATCTTCTGTTTTGCGATGCGTCTCTAAGCACCTTTACCTTATTTTTATTATTCTCAGGTTAGGTAAGAAAGTCAAATCTGACCTAAATTATAAGCATTTTAAAAATACTTACAATCAGACAGAAGACTTCTCCGTGGTCTGTTCAGGCTCAACGACTTAAATTAATGCCACATGAGGCCGAGTTTAGTTATAAAGTTATAAGTTCATTTATTTATTACATAAATACTACTAGCATTATATATATTCTACTAACATTCTATACAAGTAATTAAATAAAGTATAAGTATTAAAAAGTTCTTCAGTCAAGGCAATATCAGCGATGGAGGCATCATCAGCTGGTTCTGGTGTCGGAGGTACAGCCTCAGGTGTGAAGCAGCCCCTCCTGTTCTCTTCATGGTCCAGCCTTTTATAGACTATCTGACCACTTAAAGTCATCTTCTTGGGAATTCCCCTCATCTGAATCTATATATAGAGGCCTCGTCTCTTTGTTCTGGACTCTTCTCCTCTGCTGTGTCCTGCGCCTTGTCTGCAACACATCACTTCGAGGTAATACCTGCTTTTCTATCTAATATACATGTATTTTCCTCTCTAATCTACTAACATGCTACTAACAAATGCATTATAATACCAGTTGTTTTTCATTCTTTAATAAGTTAGTAATACATGCATTAATAAAGGCTTTACAATACCAGTTGTCTTTCATTCTTTAATACAAATATCTGTTGTTGTTGGGGTTTCTCTTTTTTTCTTACATTCTTTGATATAAAAATTTCTTCTGTTATTCCATTTCTCACACATAATTTCCAACAAGCTATCTCTGTCATAATGAATAGTTTTTTATGAATAGATATCACTCCCATTCTATTTCTTCATGACAGCTGTGCTTCATAAACAGCTAACTTCTGTTTATCTTTTTTTCTCTTTATCTTCAAATCACAGTTGTGTTGTCATTATTATTACTTATACTTATTTCAATAAATGTTTTTTCTTCTTAAATCTCAGTTGTTTTGTCATTATTATTCTTTATAAGCCGAAAAGGTACAAGTAGCCTAAAAAAGTTGCATTCCCTACTGAAGCAAGGTGTGGCTGATATCAACACTTCTTATATAAGGTTCATATATTATCTGAAAGTTGAGTATTCATTTGTAATGACTGTTTTAATCAGTTGTTGATACTTTGAGACATTTGTACAGAAATATTGTATTCATATTATAGTCATTTATTGTTTTACAGACCACAACATTGTTACGGTACTGGTGTAGAGAGACGAGGCAGATACGGATTTCCACAATACATATACTTTTACTAGAATAAACCAAGGCAGGAACACCAAACATACACGTTAACACAACAGAGAACGGACCAGGAGTGCAGGGAGTGAGTGCAATATATAGGAGTGCTGACAATAGCGTCCAGGTGCAGGTGATCCGTGATGATGAGGAACTGACAAGGGAAGTGAGTGCAGGTGAGGAGAACAGGAGGATCTTGGGATATGGAGTCCAGGGAAACAAGGGATCCGTAACAGTACCTCCCCCTCCCGGTAGGCGCGTCCTCGCGCCGTGGATGTAACAACCGGGAGGGGGGCGGGCGCCCTGGAGACCTCAAACCGAAGCAGGGGGAGGAGTAGACTGGAGTGGAGGTCTCCAGGGCAGGCTCAAAAGCCATGGCGGGTCAGGAGCCGAAGGCAGCCATGGCGGGTCAGGAGCCGAGGGCAGCCATGGCGGGTCAGGAGCCGTGGGCAGCCATGGTGGGTCAGGAGCCGTGGGCAGCCATGGCGGGTCAGGAGCCGAAGGCAGCCATGGCGGGTCAGGAGCCGTGGGCAGCCATGGCGGGTCAGGTGCAGCGGGCAGACATGTAGCGGGCAGACATGGCGGGTCAGGTGCAGCGGGCCGCCATGGCGGGTCAGGGACCGAAGGCTTAATGCCGTCAAGCCCAGTCGGCGCTGAAGGACCGGCGGGAGATGGCGGAACCCAAGGCTCTGCCGACCGAAGCGCAGCCGGGGTTCCAGAAGGCCGCAGTTGAACAAGGATGACAGACAACAAAGTGAACACCGGGGGGAGTGAGGAGGCCAACTGGAACTGAGGGACGGAGGGACGGAGCGGAGACGGAGGAGTGCAGTCCAGAGGGGAAGGCAGGCTGACGAGGGACCAAGGTGTGAGCGGAGGCAGGATGGAGACTTGTGAAGCTGGTGGACTGATGGGCAACGGTGGAGACGAGGGAGGTTGGAGCCAGGGTGTAGGTAATCGCCCAGAGGTCCGAGGTGGAGATCTGGGCGAGGGGGCTTGAGGTGGAGGTTCAGTGTAAACGTGAATGGATGGAGGAGGGAGAGGGAGGCAGGGAGGGAAAACAGTCTTTGGGTTGGAGGATACAAACACACAGTTCATAGTAGGAGCGGCTGGCTCGGCGGCGGCTGGAGCTGAGGGCTCGGCGGCGGCTGGAGCTGAGGGCTCGGCGGCGGCTGGAGCTGAGGGCTCGGCGGTGGCTGGAGCTGAGGGCTCGGCGGCGGCTGGAGCTGAGGGCTCGGCGGCGGCTGGAGCTGAGGGCTCGGCGGCGGCTGGAGCTGAGGGCTCGGAGGCGGAGACTGGCGCTGCTTGCTCGGAGGCGGAGACTGGCGCTGCTTGCTCGGAGGCGGAGACTGGCGCTGCTTGCTCGGAGGCGGAGACTGGCGCTGCTTGCTCGGCGGCGGAGACTGGCGCTGCTTGCTCGGCGGCGGAGACTGGCGCTGCTTGCTCGGCGGCGGAGACTGGCGCTGCTTGCTCGGCGGCGGAGACTGGCGCTGCTTGCTCGGCGGCGGAGACTGGCGCTGCTTGCTCGGAGGCGGAGACTGGCGCTGCTTGCTCGGAGGCGGAGACTGGCGCTGCTTGCTCGGCGGCGGAGACTGGCGCTGCTTGCTCGGCGGCGGAGACTGGCGCTGCTTGCTCGGCGGCGGAGACTGGCGCTGCTTGCTCGGAGGCGGAGACTGGCGCTGCTTGCTCGGCGGCGGAGACTGGAGAACTTGGCTCGGCGGAGACTGGAGAACTTGGCTCGGCGGAGACTGGAGAACTTGGCTCGGCGGAGACTGGAGAACTTGGCTCGGCGGAGACTGGAGAACTTGGCTCGGCGGAGACTGGAGAACTTGGCTCGGCGGAGACTGGAGAACTTGGCTCTGTCCAAAAGTCTATAAGCCAGGCCACCTCACTTGGTGGCTCGCACAGGGGTGGAGCTGCAGGCTCGGAAAGGGCTGGAGCGGGCTCGTTCATCCCCTCAAATACAATTAAAATCCCCACAGGCACTGGAGCTGGCTCTGTGGGGACTGGAGCGGGCTCTGGAGAGACTGGAGCGGGCTCTGGAGAGACTGGAGCGGGCTCTGGAGACACTGGAACGGGCTCTGGAGAGACTGGAGCCGGCTCTGGAGACACTGGAGCGGGCTCTGGAGACACTGGAGCGGGCTCTGGAGATACTGGAGCGGGCTCTGGAGACACTGGAGCGGGCTCTGGAGATACTGGAGCGGGCTCTGGAGACACTGGAGCGGGCTCTGGAGACACTGGAGCGGGCTCTGGAGACACTGGAGCGGGCTCTGGAGACACTGGAGCGGGCTCTGGAGACACTGGAGCGGGCTCTGGAGATACTGGAGCCGCTTTCTTCCTCCTCCTCCGCTTACTGGGCCCAGTAGAGGCATGTGGGTCCAGCATGGGGCAGGCAGGGAGTTCGCTGGAAAGGTATGCGGAGGAAGCCGGAGGTTGACTGACTGGCCCGGCCAACCGTGTCTCTGGATGGACTAGAGACAGACACCCATCCTGAACCCAATCCACGATAAATTTGGAATCATTTAACCATAAAATGGAATTTATGGTTTCGCTTAAGGAGAAACGATAATCGGGTTCACTAAAACGGATGGTGTCATCATCTAGTCCATCCAGAAACAGGGAGATCAAAACTGCTTCAGGCCAGTCAGACACATAAGCGAGCTCTACGAACTCCTCCACATACCTCTCCAGCGAACGACCTACCTGCAGGAGCCCGATAAGGCGTTCGCTGGCTGTCAGGGTGAGAGGCGTTGGAGGAGCTGAATCCAGGGAGCCGGTGAAAGTCTCCATTTTTTTTTTTCCTTTTTTTTTTTTTTTCCCTGTGGAAAATCCGGTCGTTCTTTGGTCCGTTCTTCTGTTACGGTACTGGTGTAGAGAGACGAGGCAGATACGGATTTCCACAATACATATACTTTTACTAGAATAAACCAAGGCAGGAACACCAAACATACACGTTAACACAACAGAGAACGGACCAGGAGTGCAGGGAGTGAGTGCAATATATAGGAGTGCTGACAATAGCGTCCAGGTGCAGGTGATCCGTGATGATGAGGAACTGACAAGGGAAGTGAGTGCAGGTGAGGAGAACAGGAGGATCTTGGGATATGGAGTCCAGGGAAACAAGGGATCCGTAACAAACATAACTTTCCATAACTCCACACAGTTATATTGTAAATGGATATCACTGACTGCCTGACAAGTGCTATTAAAAGAAGTTTGAAGAGGATATACTTCTCCTGTGCCTGATTCTCTTACCAGAATCATTGTCCATATTTGTCTGCCATCAGATCCATGATTTAAAGTAGATGTTGGGAAGTGCTTCCCCACATGGTTGCTGTCTCATTAAATGGCCTATCGTTGCCTTTGCTTTAGATAGCCTATCATGACTTTTAGCATTATATGGCATATTGTTGCCATCAGGCATACCATCACCATAACATTAAATGGTCTATAGTTTCCATCACATTAAATAGCCTATCATGACTCTTAGCATTACATGGCATATCGTTGCCATCTCATCAAATGGCCTATCATTGCCTTTGCATTAAATGGTCTATTATAACTTTTAGCTTTACTTGGCAAAAAAGTTAATTAGTTGCCATTGGGCATGTCGTTGCCATATCATTAAATAGTCATTTAATCAAATTTGTCATAATTTAATACTAACCTTTTGGTCGTTCCATTCCAGGTGATACAATTATGAAAACCTCAACTGCTGGGTATCAATTTCTCTTTGGGGGTAGGCTCCACCCCTACCTTCATCTTCAGGCAGGATCAGGCAAATCTGCATCCCCAGGATTCGGACGAAGGATGGGACCTACGCCTTCAGTACAACTTAGCATGAAACGTTGTACCATGTTTAGTTGTACCGTCCGTCACTGCCATCTGTTTATACTTTACAGAATAAATAACATGTAAACGTTTACCTGCCCTCTGAGTCTTTATGGTAGAATTGAAGGTCTTAAATACACAGCTAAACAAACCACATTCAGAACAGTTGTGCTCTAATTAGTAAAATGCTTAACATACTTAGTAACCATGCCAACAAATGATGAGTGGGAACCGGGAACACAGGACAAAGGGAAACTGGAAAACAGAGACAAACAAACTATAAGTTCTTGAAAATGAAACCAAGACCAAAATACAATGAAAATGTGACACTGGTCAGTGTTGTAAGAGGGTGGAATTATAATCACATGGGTGTGTTCAAACAATTTCAAGATTTCTTCAGGTTAAATTTTAACAAAATGCATTCAAAATTAAATAGCATTGACACTCCCTCAAGTATAATGCTAGAAAACATTCAATCAAAAGGAACACAAAAGCACATTTATTGATAATAAATACACTCAAGGCCCTTTATTTTTGTGTTTTATTTATTGCTTTTCACAGCAAAATCCACAGTGTTAAAATGCACTGCTGGTGTTTATATGCGTCATACTCAGAGTGATAAAGTTACACTGAAGGTATGTTTACACAACAACAATGTACTAAAAATAGAGAAGTTCTTCCTCTGCACAGACAACAATGTTGACAAAACAATGCCTGTTATTTCGGATCCACAAAAATGACTAAAATCACTGCATTATGCTACCGGGCCAGTAGTTGGCGATGTAAAGAAAGATTGTGCGCCTGCGCACATACATATTTTTTTTACAGGGCACTCACGCCAAACACACATGCCTATAGACTAAACACGTAATACAAGTGCATGACGATACTGTTTTCACAGATTTGAGTCTTTGTTGTTTACACGGAGAAGATAATGGTTGATTAACACCTGCTGTTGACAGGTAGAATCACTGAAGGAAAGAGAAAAAAAAAAATTGAAGAGATGAGCAGAAACACAATAACTACAACTGACTTCCACAGCCTTAAATGAAATCAACTAAAAATAAAAGAAGGCATGAAATCTCTCAAGATCCCAGTTGAGGAGGATTAAACAACTCCACCAACAGCATTACCAGCTTCACTTATTACTAACCCAGGGGTAGGCAAATTCGGGCCTAGAGAGCCGCTGTCCTGCTGAGTTTAGCTCCAATCTAATCAAACACACCTGAACAAGCTAATCACTAATCAAGCTCTTCAGGATTACTAAGGCTATAGGCAGCTGAAGGTTTTTTTTTCAGGGTTGGAGCTAAACTCTGCAGGACAGCGACTCTCTAGGACCGAACTTGCCTACCCCTGTACTAACCAGACTGATTTATTTCTGCCAGACGTTTACAGAAGTTCTTATTGTGATCAACAGAGGTTTAGATGGTGATGTTTTTATTAAAAAATAACATCAATAGTTTAATCAATAGTCAATATGTAACACAGTTCGTATGTACGGGAAGAAGGAGGCGGGAACCGGCAAACGTTAAAACAATAATCTTTAATAAAATAAACAAAGATCAAAACTAAAATAATGCCGACAGACCCTCGCGGACGTATGCCGGCCACACAAACATAATAAAACATAAATAAACTCCAGGCCTGGTCCTCTCTCGTCCGTCACGGTCGTCGCTCCTCCTTTTTTGCTCCCGGAGCTCCTCCGTGAGAGACTCAAGGCCGGTGCGCCTCCCAGGTGATACTCATTATCACTTGCGTCACCGGCCTCACGCCGTTCCCTCACGGCTCTCGCCCGCCCTGCTCGTCACACAATAGTTAATAGTTATTTAATAGTGTAATTTGGTGATCATTGTTTGCTTTAGTTGGGCAGTTTGACTTTTGACTTTTTTTTAATGGCAGGAAAAACAAGAGAAAATATGTTCAGATGACGTTGGCTACTTATTGATGAAAAAGATATATTCATCATGTAGTGACCTGATTGACAGAGTCTGTTCAACATATAGACTATCCCCCTCTTCTAGGGCCATATCTCACAGATCGGTCCTACAAGCAGTTTCGGTTTCAGTTGTTTTCAAACAATTGTGTACCGCATCATTGCTGTCAGTGGTTTGGTCGGCAGTACCAAGCAACTCTCTCAAAGCAATGGCAGCAGTGTGTGGCACAGATGTTGGCTTAATCATTGAATTTGTAGTCGCTTCATAACCTGAATGACCCTGTGCCATCATGTGCTGCGTGTTAAGATTATGTAAAATTGCATTTACCTGGTGTGAGGTGTGTAATATCAGTGGATGTGGATTGTTTTTTCAGCATCTCATACCATCAGGGCAGCAGCAGCCACTGCTCGAAGGCAGACCTTGTGTAATGTTGTCTAATGTTTTGGAAAAATACGCCAAAGGGCAATAACTTGTACCGTGTTCCTGGGCCAGTATCCCCGCTGCAATGCTCCCGCTCTCATGCACGTTAAGGTGGAAGTCTTTTTTGTAGTCAGGAAGGCCCTGCGTATTCATTTTAACAGTCCACTTGATTGCTTGTTGTGGTGAGGCTTTGGTATCTCAGTCTTCTGAGATAATGTGTCCCAGATAAGAGACTTGTGGTCTCACCCACTGCACTTTCTTTCTTGAAGCTTTAAACCCCGCCTCTGCACATTGCAGACAATGATGGAGGCCTGTTCACAGTCCTCTGCTGTCGTGGCTGAGATTTGCAGGTCATCTGCATACTGTAGTAAACATGTAGTTGGTGGGAGGGAGCTTGATGCTGCTGAAGGTTTTGTGCACGATCGCAGAGAACACAGCAGGCGAGTCAACGTAGCCCTGAGGAAGACGTGTCCATGTAAATTGTTGTTGTTTGTACGTAAACAAAAATAATGGCTGAACCTCTTCAGATATCTGTATGCTGAAAAAATCAGAGCATATATCAAGGACAGTATAGAATTTATGTGTAGGAGGTATTGAATTTATTATAGTTACCACATCCGGTACCACTGGTGAAAGCGGTATGATCAGATCATTGATCTTCCTCAAATCTTGTGTCAGTCACCAATTTTGTCCATCTGCTTTGAGAATAGGATTAACAGGTGTGTTATATGGTGAATGTGTGTTAATACTAATGCCATGTTTCAATAAATTTTCAATCACAGGTTCAATGCCCTTTTCTTTCTCTAGAGAAAAGGTATTGTTTTACATAGACCGGTGTTTTTGTTTTCAGTAATACAGTGTACAGTTTATCATTGATGAAAGCTTGTGCTTAGCCCACAGTTTTGGATTTACTCGTTTCAGTGACGCTATCTCTTCTCCCTCACTCTCAGCTTCACTCAGCATGTAATCAGCAGGATGAGGGTGTGGCTCAGTGGACACCATCAGCACAGAAGGGAAGAAAAGAGAAACATCTTTATCAAAAGATGTTCATTTTCATAAAATGTTGACCATCACTTGTGACCACAGGCAATATTTTTTTACCATCTACATTCAATTCCAAATTTGACAAATCAATTTTATTATTTTTATATTTTAGAGTGAGCATAGAAGTACTTTAGGCATCTAATCTCTTAGGCAGATTGGGGAGTCCATTCTGTTTGGTATTTGTTACTCTTGGTTGGAGTTAGAATTCTCCTTTTTTTCTGTCTCTCCCTGTTTGAGTTTTTGCTTATCATATTTTGGTTTTCTGTACTCTTTTGCCCAATGACCAGGTTTGTCACAATAATGACATTTCCCTCGCTTTCGTGTCATTTTTCCAGTCATTTTATCATTTTCTGTTTTAAGAGAAGGACACTGATCAATTATCTCTGTCTCTGTCACATCATCCCCCAAAGTTCTGAGGAGTATTACTCTAAAATCTGGACCCGTCAGTTGTGCATAACGGGTATGACTTTTCAGGATCTGCACAAATTTCACTGGATGAGTGGGAGAAGGCAGATTGTTACATATGCTTTCAATGTCACTTGCCTTAGCAGGACTTATGGAAATTTGATTTCCCTGTTTCACAAACATAAAAGCCGGCTGTGACGAGGCGTGTTGGGAAAAACTCTTGGCACAAGAATGATGGCTCAGCCACAATAGCACTTCAGTTCTGGGATCTTTATTTTCAATCCAAACAGTCTCCAAAGTGTGCACACATCCAAAACACAAATAAAAAAAATAAATAAAGAGAAAAAAAAACAAATATAAATATTTACACTGAACTTCTCGACCGAATCTCCTTCTACTGAAAAGGGGTTTCCACAGTCCACAATTGCACTTCCCGTTGCACTTCCCTCTCCTAAAAGAGTGCTGCTCTTATATACTATAGGCCCCGCCCACTTGGGTGAAACCATCTCGGAAATACCAGGTAAGTATCAATTTATCAATCTTCTATGAAAAAAAAATACCTTAGTTATGCACACACATTTTGCACATATCTACTTTTACAATGTATCTATTATACTTCATTAATAATATACAATGTAAATATTTCATAAATAAACACGTAGAACCCCCCCCCCACACACACACACACACACATTAAAACTCAAACAGTCCAGCCGGCGGATGATTAACGCATGCGCAGCATGGGTAAGCCACGATTTAAGCGTTTGGGAACCACCGCCGGCGTTTTGACCCTCTTTGGTTGCCGTGCCCACGGCCGATCAACCAGGAAGACGCTCGATGCACGGCACTTCACAAACAAAGACACCAAATAACAAATTATGCAGATAAGTAAATAAACGAGGTTATCATGAAACTTATCTGTGTGTGCGTGAGTTTGTTTTGTAACTGGTGATAGCGAGACTTTTTGATACATAATGGCTGTGTATGTGTGTATGCAAAATTACCGATAGCACCAACCCAAGTGTGCACCCGAGGGAAAGGCTATTTTACTGGAAATGTGAGATATGACATATAAGGGTTTTTAAACAATGCAAGTGCTGTCCCGGCCGGTGACAGAGAGCTCTGTCACACCGGCTTTGATTTTTGTTCACCTTTTGCCTTCTTGCAGTCTGCCCATTTACTGGGAGCTGCAGTCCCCCCTGCCACACACTGTTTTGTCTCACTCATCATTGCATATCCGTCTTTTCTACATTCTGGCAGGGTGGGATGTAATTTTGGTGGAATGAGAGGTTGTTTCAATTCCTCTACTGTAGGAGCCTTATATTGACAAATATTTGAAGGGGATGCTGAGGCATGGGGCAATTTTGGCCTCTCTGGACCTTTATCCCAATATGTTTTCATCTCTTTCCATTTACTGTACGACTCTTTCATGTTTCCACTCTGGGTCTCCCCAGCCCCCATTAATCATCGAATTTGCACTTTCCATATCCCCTGGCTTAAACAAGCCTTCTTTGGGGAAAGGATCCAATTGTATTTTTCCTTGAGTCCACCCCTTTAAGTTTGATAAATAGGGTTCAGTCCAATATCCACAATTATTTCTAAACATCCAATTTCGGGGTGTCTCATCTTGTATTGGTCTTTATATCTTTTGACCCATCCTTCACCTAATTTGATCTTTAATTTGACACACCACACCAAAAGGGTCTCTTTATAATTCTTTAATTATAATGATTCAGCCAATTTTATTAATTCGTCAACCGGAATATTCCCATCAACACTTTGTTTTTCCATCAGGGCGGATCTAAATGGATATCCATCAGAGCGGATCTGCACGGATCTTCCTCGCATGGAGGGATAACCAAAATATTTGCCAGGTAGCTGTGCGTTTAAACAGTACCCTTACAGACAAATCTTCCTGGACTAACTCTTAGAGCTGCATCCAAGGATAACACTAGCTATTATGGGATGAGTTCAATCAATCCTACCACCACAGGAAATTATTAAAAAACAACTTACCTGTGATGAAGGATGACCTCTCAGTCCCCAGTCCCGTGTTTCTTGGGAATATCCCGGATGAGCCCCCAAACTGTTAGATCAAAATCTCAATAATAGGTAGAATATATGTAATTCCAGTCATCAGTTAAGAAACAGGCGCCTCAACCCCTGTGATGTGCGGCAGCAGCACTGCGAGGCCTCGGGAGAATGACCAAGCAGACACAGATAAAGTGTGGTACAAAGCATTCTCAGATTTATTCAGGAAGAAGGGTCATATTTATAGACATAGGTCAAACAACAATCTCCAGGATGGCTTGAGCATCCAATCATACGACTTAAGAATCAAACCTAACATGTATGGCGTTTCAAGAAATATAATAACAAATAAGAAATGTATGTGAGTAAATGTGTGTGTGTCTTCAACTTCTGGTTACGTGTGAGAGTGTCAGTATGTCCAAGGACTACTACTTCTTGTTTTGTCTAGGTAGGTACATGAGCTGCACAATGGAAAAATCCCAAGACACAAAGAAAGTCAAAAAGTGAAGCCCAAGAAATAAGAAATTATTTAACAGTGTTTGATCATAAATATTCTCTTGACGTTATGTTTCAGATAACAGAAGAGGAACTGATGACTCTGAGGTGAGTATTGTAGGTTGATCCATGAGTTATTAGTGTTTATAAGCTCTGATCCTGAAATATGACACTCGTATTAGTCAGATTATATAATGACAGGTTAGTGTATTTGAACTGACCCAAGAAAGACTCTGTTTTTTTCTGAATTTAATACTAGGGAATTAATGGTGTCATTCAGTGCCACTATAAATACTTTCAGTAACAATTTACAAAACTGGTGCACTAATATGCATTAGTTCATGCTTAACTAATGCACAGGTAATCGTGTGTTAATGTATGACTCATGAAGAACTAAACCATTAATTAATGATGGCTGCATCAGCAACCAATAAAGTTTCTACATGATTAATAGATTAAGTAAAATCAATTTTTATTAATTAAAAGTGTCATAATGTAATAATTCCTTAATAACATATTTTATTAACTAAAAGTGTAAATTAATATGTAAATAAATGTTATTAAGGAATTACAGTGCACGGTGCAGAGCCAGCGGTTGTTCTGTAGGCAAACATCAGAGCCTTGAATTGGATGTGAGCAGCTATTGGCAGCCAATGCAGACTGATGAAGAGAGTTGTGACATGCACTCTCTTCGGCTCGTTGAAGACCAGTCTTGCTGCAGCATTCTGGATCAGTTGTATAGGCTTGACAGTGCATGCTGGAAGGCCAGCCAAGAGAGCATTACAATAGTTCAGTCTGGATAGAACAAGAGCTTGGGCAAGAATTTGTGTGGAATGCTCCGATAGGAAGGGTCTAATAATACATCATGAAACATTTAATTAATAACAATTCATATATTACTTGATATATTACTTGATCTATTTATCATATAGACTCTTTATTAGTTCATTTTTTCCAGCTGTGTCTGATTCTATTATCTCATTAGTTCCCTCATTAGTTCCTGTATATGTTTTGGATGTGTCTTGCCTATCTTCTGATTTATTATTAGACCTTTTGAGTTATATAGAAACCTGCTTCTCCTGCTTCCTTCTGCCTGTGGTCACATACCGTTACAGAAAGGTTATTAACTCTCTGGAGTCTGTTAACGCGCCGGTGCGTTTTGCAGGATTTTTTTCACGTTGCAGCAAAACAGCCTTAAAATAGTAATTTTTTGTCAAAGAGACATAAGTAATATGTCAATTGAAAATATCTTCTTTTATTTGTGTACACTCAGAGTAAAAACACAATGTTGTGCTTTTTGTAAAATAAAGAAAACTAACATGATGCGTGATCTCTCGTCTCCCTCTGAATGAAGTCCAATCTGATAGTTCTCAGAAAATTAACTGTAACTTAGTGAATTCTAATGACACAAAAATGAGACCTATGTCTAAAAAAACGTTGAAATGTCAGGTTTTAAACCGTGTAAGTCAAATCGAAAAGAAACATTCTGTGTTTATGTAATCTGTATGAAAAGAGAGCCATGTCAGAAGTCAGTGATTCAGCTCATTATCCGCTAATGTGGCCACGCCCACGGAGGGAGTGCTATTCAGAGGCAAATACTGAGGCAATACTTGCATACATCGTCTCAATCGTATATTTATTGTCTTGAAAAGTGTTTATCTGGATGTTAAAGCCATGGTTAGCGACCTCTAGAAGACATGCAGTTAGTTCCTGGTTCCTGTTCTTCTTTAGATTAATTTGTGGCCTAAAGGTGCACAGAGCGCCCTCCGGCTGCAAGTATGAATTGAAAACACAGTATCCAGCGCTCATAGTAATGACAATAAATATTGAATAAATATTACTCCTCTGTATAGAAAATTGACATAAACATGAGAATCCATCAATATTTCTCCAAATGTGCATGCTTTTAAGCTAAAAGCCTATATGAAATGCCATAGAGATAACATAATTGTTCAGACACTTTGCATCACAGAAATACATTATATTTTAAAGTATATAATAGAATGCCATTATTGTAATAATATTTCACAGTATTGCTGTTTTTGACTGAAAGGGCTCATTATTATGCAGGTCATTACAGGTCATTATGCAGATCTTTTGTCTTCTCAGGTGTGAATCACAGCATTATTCATGTAGATTCATACCTCCACGCTGTTACAGTTCACGTCTGCTTCAATTTTTGGAGCAGTTTGATTTGCACTTCAAAATCCTCAATCGTCTCCCAGGGGTAACATCTTAAAATCCTCATGTAAAATATGCATCCTCATCAGCAACAATTTTCTTAGCCTGTCTTTGGTCATGTCTTTGATTGGACAGTCAGGTTTCCATACCATGCTGTTATTCCATATCTTATCAAACTCTCACAAACAGACTGATAAAACAAAATTAAATCTTCTGGTTTACCCCAAATATTTTTAACCTTCGCAAAAAATATAACCTTTGCTGCAACCTAGAACACAAACTATCAATGTGGGAGGACCAACATAATGAACTGTTTAGGCACTCCTTAACTTCCTTTGTTATATAGCTTTTTGTTATTAGGAAATACAGTTATAGTTTTCTTCTCAACAACTGTGTCCACACAAAAGTTAATATAGTCCGTTATAGTCTCAGTGGCATCCTCAATGTCCATTCCATGGAACAGTTCCCAGTCGGTGCAAGCAAAGCAGCCCTTTAAACTTTCGATACTGTCTTCCAACCAAACAGATACAGTCTTTGTCTGTGGCTTTGTCCTTTTTAAAAGTGTTTTATAAATAGGAATAAAATAAATAACATTATGATCACAGTTCGACAGAGGGGTTAGGCTTGGCCACATATGCATCCTTCACGTTCCCGTAACATTTGTCTAAAATCTTATTACCTCGGGTACCACATTTAATATATTGTTCATAACCTGAAAGTGTGCGGCCTAAACGTAAACTGGCTGCACCATTCATCTCTGATGTAGACACAGTTAATGTGTTAGCTATTCTGTTACTTCGTTTAATAAATTACCTGTTTTGTAGAAGTTTGATTTTGACTCATACCTGCTGCAGCTACACCAATATAACAGAAGAATAGACCAAACAAAGAGAACTTTTACAAGAAAATGGGTGTCTTTCTAGTGCCAATCCCTCCAGCTGTCCAGCAGACCTACAGTTCAGCGGTGGGCCATCTATGGGCCCTTAAAAAGGACGGTCACTCGCTGGAGAGGTACGTGGAGGAAATCTCTGAGCTATCTTGTTTGGTGAACTGGACAGATGCACCGCTTAACGTATGCTTTCTGATGGTCCTGGATGAGGATACGATCCGTTATATTGAACCTGTCTGTTTCTTCTCCCTAGTCAAGTCTATTAATCTGATTCTCTTTCTAAATGGTTCTGATTTCGAAATTGAAGAGGTTCAAGGAAAATTGTATCTTCCTCGTCCAGTCCCCTCAGAAACACACGCAGCCTGGTCAGTTCACCAGCCGCCAGTTTCCTCCACATATCCCTCCAGTGGGCTTTCCCATGTGTTCCTGCCTGACCCGAAGTCCAAACCGCCTAAGAGGATGGCCGTTGTAAAGCCGAAACCGCAAAAGAAAATGGCCGCTGCCGCATCAGAGCCAAGCCATGAAATGGCCGCCACGAAGCACAAGCCGCCCAAGAAGATGGCCACTCCTGCGCCAGAGCCACTGTAGCAAATTAACTCAAAGGGGAAATATTAACAATTATTCATAACTCATTATGATTATTAATTATGATTAATTATGAATATGTAAATCCGTTAATCAGATTAACTGGATGTAGCTACATTAAGATTAATATTACAATCAATTAACCTGTTCGTCCAGTGAACACTCAGTGTTGATTGTTTATTAATTCTAAGAAGTGTTAATTTCCAGGTTATGGAAAATAACATTCTTATTGTACCGTACTACTTAGAGCATAGATTCGGGATCTAAATCACTTAAGAGGCAATTTATTAGCAGACGGAGTCAGAACCAAACATGTATTGTGCACATTCTTTATTAACTAATTCACAAACACATAACTAAACTAACAAACACATAACATACACAAAGGGTCACACACATACATACTGTAGGTAAGAATGAGTAATGATATAGTTGAACCGGAGGAGGTACTGTTACTAGAGCCATAGGAAAAAGTCAAAGACAGTCTGGAAAGGAATAATCAGTTTCTTCAGCAATGGCAAAGGTAAGTCTTACAAATTAATACTAAATCGCTGTTTAGTGTTAAAATGTACGATACTTGCAAGGCCTAGGCCTGCGGCAAAGAGGGTTCAGATTAGTCGTCCAAAACGCAAGGAAAAAGAGAGGGAGTGGCATTGCTCTCTAGCTTTTAACCTCTGGTCAAAGTCCAACTTCTAAAGGTTGATGCAGCCAATGAAGGTGTTGTGTTTCCGGATGACAACACACCCCCTTTTCGGGGCTTTTACGACTAGGCAGATTAACTGGCAGAGTTCTTGAAGAAGAACTATTAAAGATTCTTGTAATACTAATGTGTTGCACAGGTATGGACATACCGCATACACAAGCATTTAAATCTTCTCGTTACGAATGCATGGACACTAAACATGGCATGATTGAAGTTACCTTAAATGTATCATAAACATACACATACATACGTGAATACAATGATTGTAATACAGCAACGGTAATAATGGATACCATTTCCTGGGATTGTGCATGCTCATTTATAGAACAGTCTGTCTATACATTAATGCCAGAGAGTCTGTGTTATGTGTGGATAATGCAGGAAAGATGCACATTTTTGTGTGTCTCTTCTCTGCTCTCCATGCGGCATTTATTGGTGCAATAAAATTTGTAACTGAGAACTTCTCAGGGGATGGAAGCCAGACCCCAGAGTGAGCTTAAAACATGTATTGGTTAACTAATACAAATAACCGTGTCTGATTTGTCTCAGTCGTTACACCACCTTCAATGTTTTTTTGTTTTTTTTTTCCTTTATATAAAGTGGCTTATAAATTCTCTAGTGGTTTTTGGACACAAACACTTATTTTTATTAAGTTTTGCATTTGGATTTATACTTTTTGTTTTTGAAATACTGTTCATTTTTTTACTGCTTTGTGGCTGAAATTTTGATTTTATTTTACACATTTTTATAAACTTGCTCTGTCTTATAGTCGTGCTAGTTCATATATATGTGTGTGTTTGGAGGGGGGGGTGGGTGTGTCTATTTTGCACTTTTGGCAATTTGGCAAGTGTCCCCCCTTCAGTTTTGTGCACTTTTTTTCTGCACAGTGTCTGATTTGTAGTTTGTACCAAAAAAAAGGTTCTCTGAGTTTTCGTATTTTTTTGTATTTCCTATTCATTTCCTATGTCTGTCATTTTTGACTGCAAAGAAGGTAAGTGTGACTATTTTACCATGTCCGAATTATGTCCTTGATTTTTTTTGTGTGTTCATACTGCTAATGTGACAAAAGTCACCAAGTGCTATGATTTTTAACATTTCAAAATATAAAATGTTTCGGTCAAAAATGACTGAAGAGGGCCAGAGGTAATGAAAGTATGGCTTTCTCCATGTCTAAAACCAGTGTGGTCAAACTAACACACACTTTTTCTTTTGTCTTCTTTGAGTCCTGGCTTTGAGATCTAGTGTTGCATGACCTTTAGTCTAGTTTTATAGTTTAGATTTGCTTTCTGAGGTATTTTCAGAGCGGTGATCTCGCTGTTCCTTGTTACTGCTAGTTTAACCACACAGGATATTAAAGAAAAACGCTTAAATAACAGGAACTGAGATCTTCTGAGATATTCTCTGAACCCAGATTAGACTGATGGGTGTGAATTTTCACACTTTTGTGGAGCATTTACACAACACCATTTTCAACTAAAAATGTAAAACTTTTTATGTGTTTTGATCATTCAGTTACATGAAAATTTGAATAAAAGGTATTAAAGGTCCAAGTTTTTGAAAAGGATATCTTTATTTTCTCCCTGTAAACAACAAAACCAAACATGGATTTGTGTAAGCGGTGACATCATGAAAATACATATGATGAATTCAGTTTATATGTGTATAGTGTTTCTTTACAAAGTGACATTGCCAACACTTCTCTCACAGCATAATGCAACGCTTTTGTTCATTTTTAGTTCAGTTTCCCTCTTGTTTCTTTAAGTTGGTTTCTTTAATAACCATTGTGGTCAAACAACACTTATAATCATACAAAAGTCTTTGCAATAGTTGCAAAATACTAAGACACTTTCAGTGTTCATTCACAATGGAAACTTGATGTCACTATGGATGTGTCGCAGATGAAGAAGAAGGCAGACAAATTCAGATTTACAAATATAAACAGGTGTGGCGGGGGTTCGAGGGCAATAAGGACTTTTATTTTAAATACAGTGGAAATTATAAAGATATCAAACTCACTCCGACTACGCCACTTTGGGAGTTTCACCCAAAGAATTAGAATAAAACACTTATAGTTGTTTACACAGGTTCATATCACTAATTAGAGTCAGAGACATGGGTAACAGTACAAAATTATTTTATTGACATCTTCATTAAAAACAATATTAAAACAAATAATTAGACATTTGTCCCAGCCAAACGGGCCACTTAAGGTTCTTAGAACAAGTCGAGGGCAGAGGCTAGAGCTTACCAATAAAAAAGGAGCGGATAATCAGACCACACCACCTGTAGGTGAATCACTGCACTTTACTGTGTCCGCACGCACGCACGCGCACACACACACACACACACACACACACACACACAAACGCACACACACACACACACACACACACGCACACACATGGTGAGGTGGTCACTGCACACTTGTGAGGAATATACCACCACCTAAAACCAGTCCTCTGCCCCTGGTGCTCAGGCCCAATTGCAGGGATTAACGTTTCTATGAAGAGCCAACAAATAGAATCTTTTCAAGCAAATGCCGGTACAGAAAACAGCGACCCAGCAAGTGCATCTGGTTCTCACAGCTTCTTCAGTGTCTACACCCAATACATGTAAATAATAAACGACATTGCAGCAAAACTCGTAGAGTCAAGGTAGAAGTGCTCTCCAACCAAGTTGCAGTCTCGTGTCGAGCACTCACATCCAGTTCCGGGAAGTGACGGAAGCGCATTAACGACGCAACAGTTCCCCAAGTGACGCATCCCAGGTAACGCGCATGTTCCCGTTTTTATAGCCCAGCGACACTGCCAATAAGCTAAAACAACATTGTGACGTAAGCAACAATCACCCCTCCTGCCACACAGGGTTTAATCCAACAAGCAGACAGAAGTGCAACAGTGTGCTACAAACACAAACAATAACCAACAGGAACTAAACAGGAAGAATATACACAGGAGTAATTGAGGGAACTAAACAGAAACAGCTGGCCAAGGATTAATATAATCAAACACCATGGCAACTGAAATGAACAGGACAGACAACAGAACACACGTGACAGGACGTCACATTGATGTTTATCTGTTGATGCAGCAGCGTCTTACTAAAGCAGCAATAACAGCAGCATCAGTGTAGCAGATCAATTCCCAAGACCAAATACATTAACATGATGAGTTTGCTTCAACACTACATGCTCCTGTCTTAATGAATTCATCACATTGAAATCAAAGTATTGATGAGTACCTCTTTGCTTTTAATGTTTGAACATTTTAAACTCTGTGACTTCAGTGAACTCTCTCAGATGAACCTGTTGGAGATATGAATGTAAATAGCTGTCAGTGATTTTATTCTGGTGAACATTGAGTGACTTCTGTATCTGGATAACTGATTGTACCTCTGTTTCCTGAACAACATTCAAAATAAGTCAGTAATGGAAAAATGAGGAGGAGGAGTTTGTAAAGTATAATACACCGCATAGATGCCCTGATCAAATGGTAAAAAGAGATATAGGTGTGTAATCATCATCTGATGGGTTGGAGAAATTGTGCATATGCAGACAGTGAATGGCTGTGCAACTTTCAGGTACTAAAACTAATTTTCAACTAAACTCAAAAAAAAAAAGAAAGAAATGGAACTTTCTTAGGGTATACTGTATTTTAAAGATAATTTTGTAAAGTTCAAGTAAGCTTTACAGATATTTATATAACAAAACAAGCCTGTGAACAGAACAACCAACCAACATAAAGGTGACGACAACAGACAACTGGACAGAACTAAACACTACAGAGCTAACAAAGCAAAATGTTATAAAACACCACTCAGCCTCTTTTAGTTTTCATTTTAAAAATCCTAAACATATTCTCACAAATGTGGTTCAGGCAATATGTTCATTGATTATCTTCACTACATGTATAGTATCTTTTGGACATTCTATCAGAAACATACATTATCTGTCCTTGAATTGTTACAGTGAATAAAAAAGTATTTCATCCAAAAAATGTCTTAAACTGACTGATGGTTGATTTCTGTGAGTTGTTTTGGAAAAAATACAAATCCTATCCTTGACCTCAGCCATATTGGAGCTACAGCTTTCATAGTTTTGTTATGCTAAAAACTGTTATTTAGAGAAAAAAAACTCTATCAGTAACAAGTTTAAGTTGTTATTATTCACATCAATTGATTAAAAATATGAAATTATACATAAATTATACAAATAAATACTATTTTACAACTGTCCCCATGTTTTCGGTCAGTCCTGTCACGTTTACATAAAACTCTACATAAAATGTGTGCAATGAGCCTTTAAGGATATGGCTCAGAGGAAGTGACATCATTTGACAGGTGAAGCTGACACTGATGAAGGGTGAGTTCTATTTTAGAATTGGATGATTTTAAGCTTGTTTTGTATGGACAAGCTAAAGGGTCAGGCCCTGTCACAGTAAAACATCCCAGAAAATAATGAAAAAGTTTTAAATCCAAAACATGTATAAAAGGGTTACTGAAATTCCTTGCTCTTATGTTAACAAATTTTATGCTGAGCTGAGTAATGGCAGTTTAAAATGGCCGACCGTCAGGTCTATAAGAGAGATCCTGTGACATGACCTTACAAATGAATGGCATTGTTCTTTTTTATTACCTTTATTGTATACATGTATTTAATGCATGCCATAGCAAAACATTATTTGAATAAATAGACATTACACTGTAAATTTGAAGCTTTTTATGCTCATCGACAAATTTTTTGAATATTTTCCCTCTTTTTCCTATGCCTATGCAGCACTGCTTTTGTATATTATGATATTTCACTTCATATTACAGCTTGGTAATAACAGGGTGATACCATGGTAATATCTACATTATTACCTAGGAAATTACATGCAATTTCTGTTATTATCATGTAATTTCCTAAGTAATAATGTAGATATTAACAAAGTATTACCAATGACTTTACATTGTGCGATTCAGTTAAACGTCTCAAGTCTGCACAAGTCACCTCTCGATGCATCCTTGATAAAAGGGGTGGATCAAGAACTCATCCGGGGATTTTAACTGTACTTGGAAGTGTTAGATGTGAACTTTGAATTGGAACAGAACTTGGGCAGCGACTGATCACGTTTCACAACAACACAAGTATAGACAAGAACGCATGGCTGAGTCCCAAATGGCACATTTCGGTAACACTTTAGAATACTGATCCTTCATTAATGAATAACTACACAGGAACAAATGAGTAATGCATTATTAAAACTCTAGTAACTACTATTAACTAATGTAATATGATACAGTTCAAGTTCGTAGGGAAGGAAGAGGATAGGGTCGGCTTTGACTACTGACTGAGCTTTTATTTCATAAAACAAGTCTCCAACAAAAAGTCTGTGCAATGCACAACAAATAATCCACATCCGTAGAAGGGCTTCACTCCAGTAACGATTTCCAAATCAGTCCAAAGGTTCTCAGTCAGTAGTCCCTCTCTCTCTCTCACACTCCTGCTTCTCCTGGCATTTTATCCTGTCTCCGCGCCAATTACTGGAATGAGAAACAGGTGTTCGTGATTTGCATTTAACCCACTCACTCACCATGCGTATCCTGACACTCTCTCCCATTGCAGACTTCGCTGAAACACGCCCCCCTCGCCACATACCCCCACCGCCCGACTCAGGCCGGGGAGCCATCCGGCCTGCAGCCCAACTGAAGATAATAATATCATCCAGATAGGCAGCAGCATATGCACCATGGGGCCGCAAAATTTTATCCATGAGGCGCTGAAAGGTGGCCGGTGCCCCAAACAGCCTGAAAGGAAGTGTAACGAATTGGTGTAATCCGAACGGCGTCGTGAAAGCTGTCTTTTCTTTGGATAATGGTGACAAGGGGATCTGCCAATATCCCTTTGTTAAGTCCAATGTCGAATAAAATTGAGCCGTACCCAGCTGGTCAAGCAATTCGTCCACCCGCGGCATTGGATATGCGTCGAATTTCGACACCTATCGTTCCTATCGGAACGTATCACTTCATAATCAAGCTCGCCAATTTGCCGTGTAACCTCAAATGGTTCTTGCCACTTTGCAAGTAATTTTGAACTTGAAGTGGGGAGCAATACAAGCACTTTATCTCCCGGTGAAAATTTGCGTAAATTAGTCCCCCTGTCATACAGCTGGCTCTGTTTGTGCTGGGCTTGTAACAAATTATAGCCACTCCAAAGTGTAGAGTTTTGTTCTCAAGTCCAGCACATACTGAATTTCGTTTTTGGCCTGAGATGGTCCATCCTCCCAAGTCTCTCTTAGGACATCCAGCACCCCACGGGGGTGGTGTCCGAAGAGAAGCTCGAAGGGGGAAACCCCGTGGAGGCTTGCAGGACCTCTCGTACCGCGAATAACAGGGGTTCTAACCACCTATCCCAATTTTTGGCATCCTCTTGAACGAATTTATGAATCATGGATTTAAGCGTGCGATTAAAACGTTCGACCAGCCTGTCCGTTTGTGGGTGAAAGACGCTGGTACGAACCGATTTAATGTCCAATAATTCGTAAAGTTATAAACGCTGTGCCTTGATCAGTGAGGATTTCTTTCGGAATCCCCACTCGGGAGATTAGACTAAACAGTGCATCTGCAACACTCTTAGCGGAAATGTTGCGGAGAGCCACTGCTTCGGGGTATCGCGTTGCATAATCCACAATGACAAATGCCCTCTCGCTGATCGCTCTAATGGCCCGATGAGGTCCATACCAGTTCTTTCGAAGGGGACCTGCATTAATGGGAGAGGGCACAAAGGTGCTTTTGGAGTGGCCGGTGGATTTACCAACTGACATTCATGACAAGACGCGCACCACCTGTGTACGTTCTCGTGAATGCCTGGCCAAAATAATCGGGTCATGCGGCGATTTAGTGTTGCTGTTTGTCCTAAATGCCCAGCCATTGGATTAGAATGAGCCGCTTGGAAAAGCATTTCCCTGCGGCTCTTTGGAACTAACAATTGGGTTGTATCTTCCTGAGTGTCTTGGGTCACTCGATACAACCCATCTTTTATGATCGTAAAATATGGATAAGAAAGCGGACGTCCAGGCTGGAGAAGCTGACCGTCGATGGTACTGACCTTTTCAAAGGCATGTTTTAGCGTATCGTCCCGAGACTGCTCCAGAGGAAAATCATCGCAGTCCGAAAGAATAAGTCTTCCAATTTCGCTCTGTTCCTTTGAAGCTGTACTCACTGGTCCCTGGTCAGTCTCTCCCACCTGCACTCGTGCATCCTTATCCAGCGTCTTTTTCCCCCAAGAGGCATCCGAGCATAAACACCCTAATAATTCATTAAACACTGGCCAATTCGTTCCTAGAATTATCGGATGCCGGAGGTGCGGATTAACTGCCACCTCAACGCTATGCTTTTGACCCCTGAATTGAATAACGACTGGCATTATAG
Source organism: Megalobrama amblycephala (assembly GCF_018812025.1). NCBI lineage: Eukaryota > Metazoa > Chordata > Actinopteri > Cypriniformes > Xenocyprididae > Megalobrama > Megalobrama amblycephala. Next base: position 75,820,116 of record NC_063044.1, read on the forward strand.
GATATTTCACCACATCCCCATGCACACACCGCACCCTAACCATGCGGCTTGTATCCAATGCCCCGGACAAAATCAGGCTTTGATGAACGGCATCCTGAGTCCACCAAAGCCTGATATGTACCCCCCTTGATACTCACATGTATTTGGTACCAGCCAGCTTGACCAGGGGCAGCCTGCGGGTCGTCCGGGACCCGGATCATCATCCCCACCTCCATGACAGGACACCTGTCTACAAAATTCTCCGGGTCCCCGCAACGCCAACAGGCCGGCCCAGCCCTGCCCGCCGAGAGTGGGTTAAATGGTTGGTGCGGATAGAGGGGAGAAACAGGAGCGGGATCCGGCCCTGCAGCAGTCAGTCTCGTCCCCCTGGGTGGGGCTCCAGGTCTGGAGAACTGTCCCTGTTCAGTTCCGCCCCACCCCCGGCGAAGCGGGCCGGGCGGACGAGACCTGGGAAGGCGGGCCAGGCGGACGAGACCTGGGAAGAGGGACAGGTCTAGAAAGAGAGAGGGGAAGAGAGGGAGAGAGAGAGGTAGATGGTAGAGGTTCACCGACCCCTTGGCACGCCACCATGTGGTCCTCCGCCAGATGGATGGCTGAGTCCAGAGACGTGGGGTCGTGGCACTGGACCCACTCGGCCGTTCTTTTTGGGAGCTGAGTGATGAACAGCTCCAGCACCACACGATCGATGACCTGGTCCACGTCGCTTCCCTCAGCCAATAGCCATTTGCGGCACGAGAGCTGTTGGGCCATCACAAAGGGCCGGCCGGACTCGCCCAACTCCAGGGAGCGGAAACGCTGGCGATGTTGCTCTGGTATCTGACCGACCCACTGGATGATGGCCCGCCGAAGGTCGTCAAACATCAGGAGGTTCTGCACTGGCAGCTGCTGTGCCACCACCTGCGACTCCCCCGAAAGCAGCGGGACCAACCTCGTGGACCATTGGTCCTGCGGCCATCCGCACGCCTCAGCTGATTTAATGAACAGGTCCAGGAAGGCTTCGGGGTCGTCCTGTGGACCCATTTACTTAAGGGCAGGTGGGTGGGCACAGCCGTCTGCGCGATGGACTCCGTGCGAACCTCCCGGCCGATCCAGCTCCGGAACCTCTCGCGGTCCTCCAGCAGGGGTGGAGGACGATGATTGCATGGCGGCGGCAGACCGTCTTCCTTCCTGGGTTTCGGCACCAGTGTAATACGATACAGTTCAAGTTCGTAGGGAAGGAAGAGGACAGGGTCGGCTTTGACTACGGACTGAGCTTTTATTTCATTAAACAAGTCTCCAACAAAAAGTCTGCCATACCCTGTTTTTCTTTGGTGAAATGACGCCACTGGTCAGCAGATGAAATGGATAAATGAAAACTAAAAGAAAAAAGTTAACAGAACTCAATTTTGTTTGTGTGTGAAGTAACCCATAAGTCGTCCATCTTCATTAAATTTTGATATCAGCTAGAGCCAGCCATAGCGCTGCATAAATAAGTAGCCACGCTTCCCTTGGAGGGCGGCGGCAATAACAAAAGAAACAAAAGCCGGCGTATCCGATTCCAGTATGGAAGTACAAACAGACAATGACACGCCCCTACTGCGAGATAGAATCCCAGAAAAACAATCTGATTTCAACCTCAAAATGTACGCTTTTAAATAAACCAATACTGCTACCTAAAACACGGAGATGCTTCTTTGTGATCTCAACTAACAGATTCTGCAAAAACATAGTTGTGCTGCCGACTTGTGTCCCTGGTTTCCGTGACGGGTCACATTTATAATATATGCATGCTAAAACCTGTATTAATTTCTTAATTACTTATTATATTAACTAATAGCAAAAATCATACGTTAATTACCACGATGGTAATCTGCTGTCTGCTTTAATTAATCTTTAGGTAATGATTTGCAAAGGTATCATTATGTGATGACTTTACTTATTGAGGTACATGACTATTGATTAATTGTTAGTAATATGTTATTGATTATGGGTTTTGGTTTGATTTTTGATTGATGCTCTCCAGACACCGGATGATAACTTCTCTCCAGTTTAATCTGGTGATATCTGGGAGGTCAACAAGACAGTGAAAGTTCACCCCAGAACAACGACGTCAGGGTCTCGTCCTTGTAGGGGCAGTTGAGTGCAAGATGAAAAACTCTTGAGAAAATAACAAGAAATCGTGGCTCAGAACACAAAATTCCTTGCGTAATCTATAATGGATCCGGTCTTCTGTAATGCATGAAGACGAAGAAGACTAAATTCCAAAACAGGGTTTAATAATAAAGTTTCAACAGGCAGGGACACACATACAACTGAATCGACACCGGACACTGAACCGGTGACAGTGTGACAGATGACACTGTCCAGTTCAGCTCACTTTCTGTTCCAGAGCTTTTCACATTAAACACAGTTTCACAACAGAGATCTTTCTGATCACTTCTCGTCTCGACTTTAGTGACTGTCAGTGAAATGCAGAGCTGTATCTTAGTGTCAGGACTAAACACTCAGTTCAGATCAGAGGAAGTTCTCAACCACAGGAGGAGCTGATGATGATTAAAGGAGGAGCTGTAACTATATAATGAAGAGAAAGACTGACAGAAACAGAAAATGGCTGATCAGTGTGATCTGTGTCTGCTGGGACTGATCATTCTCTCTTCACTTCTCACAGGTAAAGAAATCTGGATTTTCTCCAAAGACATTTAGTGGAATTAGTCTGGAAAGAGTTGATTTGAACATGCTCAGTTTATTCTTGTTGTGTCGTGTTTCATACATTGTATTATTGCTGGACATTGAGTCACACTCAGACATCTGACGATGAAAAATAATTTTCATATTAAGAATGATTCAAACAGCTCTCTGATAAAGAAAAATAGTTTATTCTGAAGAGTGTGATGTTTGTGTTCAGTAAGGAAAGAAAATACTGTATGATCTGCATCTTCTGCCTTTTATGTTGATGTTGTTCAGCATCCACATTGATTAAAACCAATTAAAAGAGACCTTATTTAAATGATCATTATGATCTATATTAATAAATGAAGGTAAAACACTGTGTTTCAGGTACCAGTGGAGGGGATTGGACTAATGTGTTTATCAGTTTTGGTGAAAATGTCCATCTGCCCTGTAATAATGCTCTTTCTGACTGCAAATCAACTACATGGACCTACAGCAGACATTCAGAGACAGTTGAACTGATTGATCGAGGAATAAAGAAGAAAGACACAGAGAGACATGAGAGACTGAGTCTGGGGGTCTGACTGCTCTCTGAACATCAAGAACGTCACAGAAGAAGATTCTGGATTATACACCTGCAGACAATATGTGAATGGAGAACAACAAGGAACTGATGAACATGTTTATCTGCATGTTCTTCATGGTGAGTTTATGATTATGTGATCAATTTAAAAAAGAGCAGATTCTCCCTTTAAACTCACATGATGAGTGAAGAGTCTGTGATTTTGTGTCTTGTGTTCAGTTTCAGTGTCTCCATCATCATCATCATCATCATCATCACAGACTGAGATCAGTCCAGGTCGCTCTGTGACTCTCTCCTGTCAGTTGTATTCTGGATACCACTGTGATAATTTGGTCCGTTCTGAAGGTTTTCATCTGTTGTGGGTGAATCAGGCTGGTGTTGATCTGAAGACAGACTCCAGATATCAGATATTATTTTACAGATATCACTGTATCATTACTCTGACTACAACACTCCTGAATGAAGATGACAACAGAGAGTGGAGATGTCAGCTTACTTTCAGAAATCAACTCCAGACCTCAGTCAGATACACTGTCAAGTATTCAGGTGAGAAACAACTATTACTACAGTAAAATATGATGTTAATGTCCTACTGATGAACATCTGAACTTTCATCTTCTGATTCAACAACACTGATTCCAGTCAGCAGCTCAAACTCTGAGAAGAAATCAAGCCAAACTACAGCAGCAGCTCCTACACAAGGTTCATGATCACATGATCACTGTCACACATCATCAGTATCTCACTTCACTGGTTCACACTGGCTTTGATTCATCCATCCTTTCATTTGTACAGAGAATCAGAAGATCCCAACCTCTCTAGGTGTGTATGAAGATCATCCTCATTTCAGTGCTTGTTTTCACACTCTGGAGTTTTTCTAGAATCAGGATCTAAATTAACTCATTGTAGTGAAAATGAGCTCAGTGGACATCAGTATTAATATGACTGTAATATCGTCTCTCTCTCAGTGATTGTGATTGTTGTCGCTTCATCCGCTGTTCTCCTTCCTGCTCTTATTCTCTGGATGATTCACAGAAAAAGAGACGGTGAGTTTTTACAGTTTCTCATATTTTATAACAGACAAAAAGTCCAAATCATCTGATGAAATAAACGTGTAATTTAGACAGAATTCCTCTCAGACAGAGTTTAATGTTTCTATTCTACAGCACTAGAATTCTTCTAAAATCAGTTTAATTGGAGACTGTATTATGTGTTTGATCATCAATATTCTCTTGACGTTATGTTTCAGATAACAGAAGAGGAACTGATGACTCTGAGGTGAGTATTGTAGGTCGATCCATGAGTTATTAGTGTTTATAAGCTCTGATCCTGAAATATGACACTCGTATTAGTCAGATTATATAATGACAGGTTAGTGTATTTGAACTGTTTCTGCTCTAAAACTCACAGATAAGAATAAATATGATGAACCAACGACACAATCAACATTTACATTCATCTACTGCCAGTGGACAATGTTTTCTTTTCCAATCATATGTCCATATTTGTGTAAATGCTGTCATTTTTCATATGTCCATTGATGTTCAGGAGCTGATATATGATCAGACTTACACTGAGGTCACTTATACTGAGGACTACAGTAAAAACAAGTGAGAAAGAACAAGGTGAGAAACACTTCCTTGATGTTGTCCAGCTTCTCTCAACATGATAGTTTGTGTTTTCTTCTGAATTTGTGTCATGAATTGAGCTCAAACATCATGCTGTAATAATTGTGTCACGGTTCACAGATACATTGTTTCCTTCTTGTCGCGTGCTCTGTGTTGTGACAGCTGTGGGTGTGTTTGTGCTTGTGTGTGTGCGAGTGTGTTTGTGGGCGTGTCCAGGCCACGCGGCTCATCAGCGGATCCAGCTGCCGCTCATCATCTCATCACCTGCTGCTCATTCTCTCACCCTATATATACTCACTTCATTCTCATCTCCATTGTCAGATCGTTGTTTGGTGTCCTGTGTCGTGAGTGTTTCGTCTGTTCCTGACCGGAGTTCCTGTTCATTCTGTCTTCAGTTCCAGTTGGTTGTCTACGTTGTTCGTTCTATGTCTGGACCTTGAATTTAATCTTCACGTCACTTCTCGTCACCATCATTCACCATCAACGGATCATCTCAGTCCCTGCGTCACTGGAAGCCTGCACCATTCATTGACTGTTTGTGTCTCTCTCTGTTTTCTCTCGGAATAAACTTCGTAACTTGCAATTGCTTCCTGTGATTCATCATGACAGAACGATCTGACCCAGCTACGGAAGCAGCAAGTGCCCGGCAAACTACCCTAGAGGAGTTTATCAACAGCAACATGCGTCGTATGGATTCCCAGGAGAGAAATCTGAATGAAACCGGGCGAGCTGTGCAGGCTTTAGTGACGCAGGTGTCCGAGCTCACCCAACAGCTCCAGCTTCTCCGCGGTCCCGCTGCGCCGCCCACACCGGCCGTCCTCCCACCTACACCAGAGAACGCCGCCAGTCCCAAACCTCGTCTTCCGGTGCCAGAAGCCTACTCAGGTGAACCTAATTTCTGAAGAGCATTTCTGACACGTTGTTCTATGCATTTTGCTCTACAGCCCCGCACATTTAATACGGAACAGAGTAAGGTGGCTTTTGTGCTCACTCTCCTTACGGGGAAGGCTTCTCTTTGGGGGACGGCGGTGTGGGAGAATCAAGACCCATGCTGCGCCTCGTTCCAGTCACTCGCCGCGGAAATGAAGAGGGTGTTCGACCGGTCGGTCGCTGGGAGAGAAGCCGCCAGGCAGTTGGCGGAACTTCGCCAAGGAGAGAAGTCGGTGTCTGACTATTCCTTTGAATTTCGTACACTAGCGGCTGAGTGCCACTGGAACGAGGAGGCGCAGTGGGACATGTTCCTGCATGGGCTGGCTGACCGTGTTCAGCGGGAGATCTACACGCTGGACCTTCCGACTACGTTTAATGAACTCATTGACCTGGCGCTCAGGGTGGACGCTCGGCTGACCAGGGTTGAGTGAAGGATTCCAGCCCAGAGGAGCGCGGAGGGGATTCGCTCCAGCAGCGCGGACACGGTCAGCCCCATTCAAGATCATGAGCCCATGCAGGTGGGTCGAGCTCGGCTTTCCCGGGAGGAGCGGGAGAGGCGGAGGTCCCAAGGACTGTGTTTGTACTGTGGTGGAGCCGGTCATTTCGCCTACAACTGCCCGTTAAAAGGGCAAGCCCGGCAGTAAGTTTGAGGCTACTGTCAGGTGGGATCTCTGCCGGAAAGCCCTCAACCACATCCATCTTCCTCCCGGTGAGACTGGGATGGTCCAATCATCTTCACGACTGCAGTGCACTTCTGGATTCCGGTGCTGAAGGTAACTTTTTGGACAAATCTCTCGCCATAAGACTTCACATTCCTTTCAAACCCTTCACCAACAGTATCGCCGTGCATGCACTCAATGGACAGAGTCTCCCCACTATTTTTCACAGCACCGAGAACGTCACCCTGATCACCGCCGGAAATCACACAGAACGGACTTCTTTTTTCATTTTTGATTCTCCTCAGACCCCCGTTGTCCTTGGTCACCCTTGGCTCACCAGACACAACCCCCGGGTAGACTGGACCCATAACTCCATCGTGGCCTGGAGCGAGCAGTGTCATAAGTCTTGTCTTGTCTCTGCCTGTCCGTCCGTTTCTGTTTTACAGGAGGAAGCAGTGGATCTGTCTAACGTGCCCGTTGAGTACTTTGACCTGAAGGAGGTGTTCAGTAAATCTAGGGCTGCTTCTCTTCCTCTGCACCGTCCCTACGACTGTGCTATAGACTTATTGCCAGGAAAGTCTCCGCCTAAAGGCAAGTTATATTCACTTTCGGTTCCTGAAAGGGAGGCTATGGAGAAATATATTTCTGATTCACTAGCAGCCGGGTTCATCCGCCCTTCCTCTTCTCCAGCGGGGGCGGGGTTCTTTTTTGTGGGGAAGAAGGACGGGTCCCTGCGACCTTGTATTGACTACCGGGGGTTGAACAACATTACGGTAAAGAATACCTATCCTTTGCCGTTAATGTCTTCAGCTTTCGAGAGGTTGCAGGGAGCGTCCATTTTCACAAAATTGGATTTAAGAAATGCTTATCATTTGGTTCGCATCAGGAAGGGGGATGAATGGAAGACCGCTTTTAACACCCCTAGGGGGCACTTTGAATACTTGGTTATGCCGTTCGGGCTTTCCAACTCCCCAGCGGTCTTTCAGGCACTCGTTAATGACGTGCTGAGAGATATGGTTGATCAGTTCATATATGTCTACCTGGGCGACATATTGATTTTTTCCTCATCTCTCCAGGAGCATGTTCAGCACGTTCGACGAGTGCTTCAGAGGTTGCTAGTGAATGGGCTTTTTGTCAAGGCGGAGAAATGCGTTTTTCATGCACAGTCTGTTCCTTTCCTAGGGTACATCGTGTCGACTGAGGGAGTACGCATGGATCCTGAGAAGGTTAAGGCTGTGGTGGATTGGCCAAGTCCAGATTCCCGTAAGGCCCTACAGAGGTTTCTGGGGTTCGCCAATTTTTACCGGCGGTTCATTCGCAACTTCAGCCAACTAGCCTCGCCTCTGATTGCCTTGACCTCTCCCAAAACTACGTTCAGGTGGTCAGACGCAGCCAAGGCTGCGTTTGCCAAACTGAAGGCCTGCTTCGTTTCAGCCCCCATTCTTGTTGCCCCTGATCCATCACGGCAGTTTGTGGTAGAGGTCGACGCATCAGAGGTGGGGGTAGGTGCAGTGTTATCCCAGCGTTCTTCCACAGACGATAAGATGCACCCGTGCGCATTTTTTTCTCATCGATTGTCTCCCGCTGAACGTAACTACGACATTGGTAATAGAGAGTTGCTGGCAGTCAAGTTGGCTTTGGAGGAATGGCGCCATTGGTTGGAGGGTTCTGGGGTGCCTTTCATTGTATGGACCGACCACAAGAATTTAGAATATATCAGAACTGCCAAAAGGTTGAACTCCAGGCAGGCTCGGTGGGCACTTTTTTTTCGGACGTTTTGATTTTACTCTCTTGTACCGCCCGGGTTCTAAGAACATCAAACCCGACTCTTTGTCTCGTATTTTTGATCGTTCCGAATGCCCGTCTACTCCCGAGTGTATTTTACCTGAGACGTTAGTGGTCTCCACTCTCACATGGGAGATTGAATCGAGAGTCAAGTCGGCTCTAGAAGGGGTAACGCCTCCGCCCGAGTGTCCACCAAACCGCTTATTCGTGCTGGAGCAACTACGGTCCGTGGTCATTCAATGGGGTCATTGCTCCAACGTAGCGTGTCATCCAGGAGTCAGTCGAACTAAGTTTTTAGTCAAGCAATGATTCTGGTGGCCTCTCATGGCTCGGGACGTCCGCGATTTTGTATTGGCTTGCTCAGCCTGTGCCGTTGGTAAGACTTCCAATCGTTCCCCGGATGGGTTGCTTCAACCGCTGTCAGTCCCTTCGAGACCCTGGTCACATATTTCGCTAGATTTTATCACCGCCCTCCCACCCTCCAAGGGTACACGGTTGTTTTGACCGTAGTGGACCGATTCTCGAAGGCGGCTCATTTCATACCCTTGCCCAAATTACCATCAGCCAATGAGACAGCGGTTACAGTCATTGACCACGTCTTTCGGCTTCATGGCCTCCCGATAGACGTGGTTTCTGACAGAGGTCCCCAGTTTGTGTCCAGATTTTGGCAGGAGTTTTGTAGGTTGCTGGGGGCGACGGTTAGTTTGTCCTCAGGGTTTCACCCCCAGAGCAATGGCCAGACTGAGAGAGCCAATCAAGATTTGAAGCGAACGTTGAGATGTCTGGTCTCTAAGAATCCTTCCTCCTGGAGTCAGCAACTTTCGATGGTGGAGTACGCACACAATACTTTACCAGTGTCGTCCACGGGCCTATCTCCGTTTGAGTGTAGCGTAGGTTACCAGCCACCTATTTTTCCTAGTCTGGAATCCAAAGTCGCGGTCCCCTCTGCTCACGCCTTTGTCCAGAGGTGTCACCGCACTTGGACGAGAGCCCGAGAGACTCTTCTCCAAGTGAGGGAGCGCACCAAGGCCAAGGCCGATCGCCACCGGTCAAGGCCTCCCGTATACGTCGTTGGTCAAAAAGTGTGGCTTTCAACTAAGAACATTCCTCTCCGATCCGTCTCTAATAAGCTTGCTCCCAAATTTATTGGTCCGTTTACTGTCACCAAGATCATTAGTCCGGTGGCAGTCCGCCTCAAACTTCCTCCAGCGTACAGGAGAGTTCATCCCGCCTTCTATGTATCCAAGATCAAACCCGTTTTTCATTCCGATATTAATCCGCCTGCTCCGGTTCCCCCACCGCCGCGACTCGTAGATGGGGAACCTTCCTATTCGGTCAACCGCATTCTGGACTCAAGGCGGAGGAGACGTGGATTTCAGTACTTGGTGGACTGGGAAGGTTACGGTCCGGAGGAGAGGAGTTGGGTTCCTGCCAGAGACATCCTGGACCACACCCTTATCGATGATTACAATCGACAGGTAAGGGAGTCGGGGAACGCCAGGAGGCATTCCTAGGAGGAGGGGTACTGTCATGGTTCACAGATACATTGTTTCCTTCTTGTCGCGTGCTCTGTGTTGTGACAGCTGTGGGTGTGTTTGTGCTTGTGTGTGTACGAGTGTGTTTGTGGGCGTGTCCAGGCCACGCGGCTCATCAGCGGATCCAGCTGCCGCTCATCATCTCATCACCTGCTGCTCATTCTCTCACACTATATATACTCACCTCATTCTCATCTCCATTGTCAGATCGTTGTTTGGTGTCCTGTGTCATGAGTGTTTCGTCTGTTCCTGACCGGAGTTCCTGTTTATCTCATCTTCAGTTCCAGTTGGTTGTCTACGTTGCTCGTTCTATGTCTGGACCTTGGATTTAATCTTCACGTCACTTCTCGTCACCATCATTCACCATCAACGGATCATCTCAGTCCCTGCGTCACTGGAAGCCTGCACCATTCATTGACTGTTTGTGTCTCTCTCTGTTTTCTCTCGGAATAAACTTCGTAACTTGCAATTGCTTCCTGTGATTCATCATGACAAGTTGTGTGTTGAAACAATAACTGTGATGTTCATTCAGGTTCGCTGTGATGATAAAGTGACTTATGCTTCCATCAGAGGAGCAAAAGCTGGATCTCAGGAAAACTGCAGTGAACTTTATGCCTCTGTGAACAAGAACCAGGGCCGTAACCACCATAGACATTGAGAGGGACAAGTCCCCCCCAATAATTAGAAATAACCAAATTATCCATAATTGATGTTGCTCTGTTCTACTCCATTATGCACTGCTCTCTTTGTTGTTAGGATGGCAAAAAAATTTAAAAGTTACATTTTTAGGCTGATCTCCCTCAGCGGTCTAACAGTGCTTATCACTGTCAGAATGAGTGAGCTGACCAATCAAATCAAGGAAGGCAGGGCTTACTGTTTACAGAAGACAAGTGTGCGGCGCTTTCATTTTAGCAGTGAAAGAGTGTGTAAATAGTAAGTAACCAGGGCCTTGCATGGAATGGCGCCGCATTACTTGTCACAACTTTTAACGGTCTACACTCCAAGGCATGGTCTCAGTTCCTCTGATTCTGGTCTTTTAGTTGTTCCTCCTACTTGTTTACGCTCTGTGGGTGACCGGGCTTTCTCTGCTTGCGCACCAAAACTTTGGAATTCTCTTCCCATTGAAATACACAAAAATTGACCACTTAAAATAAAGTGAGGAACCTGTGTTGATACCCAGGAACTAATGTGTACTTGTCACGCGAAGATTCAAACCGCATCCTGAACCAGTCAGGTGGAAGCGAGGCTTCAAACGTTATCAATGACTTCACTGGTCTAAAGCGATACAAGCCAAAGAGTATAGAACCCAAGAGGCGACACTTTAGATGGTGCTCTGGTAGCGCGGCCGCCATTATGGGGTGAAAATACTAACTGGACCATTCACAACTTACCCAAAAATCGGCGAATTTCACTGCCAAATCAGAAGCGCAATAGAACAGTTTTTAAATTAAGTCACCAGTAAATTGTATGGCTCCTACAGTAAATGTTGTATTGTGTTATATATGGTTTATTTTACCAGTTGTGGAATTTAACCATTCAACCATCTGAGGTAACGTAGTTAGCCTACATTATTGAGTATTTTATGCAACTTTACACATTTATTCATAGTAAATTAATAATTAATACATTTAAGATCATCATGTGTGCAGCGAACAATATATTTCAGACCTAGTGGAGTAATAGTAATAATATCTAGGTCTGAATTGAAATATATTGTACGTTTTAATGGATCACGCTACAAACAATGATCTTACAATATGTGATGCATTGCTGTGTCTGTTATCCCATAATTCACACTTTTGGACACTTTTGCTTTAAAAGACATTACATTAGACAACACTGCAAAATCAAGCTGTTATAGTCATATATTTATTGTCCAACATTCCCATTTTTTCTGATGCATGTCCTTAATTTAATTTCATATGTTGGTAATAATTCAGTGTTTATAAGCCTTTTAAAGAATTTGAACCCAAACTGACTGGGTTTCTAGAGAGCAAAGGTTTTGTGAAAAAAAGTGGAAGACTTAAACACAAAGTGTATAAAATAAACTGTTTTGTTTTATCAAAGCAGCTGATATTGCCATAGAAACTAGTGGACTGCGACTCACTTTCACCCCAGAATGGTGGAAACACAGGGCTGCTGCTGGGCGCCAGTGCTGCAATGGAACGCACTATTGAGTGTCGCTTCTTGTTAGTGGATATTCTTTGTACACGTCTCGATACACACTTCACTGAAAGCTTCCGGGATTTCTTGACACATGCTCCGAAGAGCGAAACATCAGTAATTCCATGTGATGTTATATTTGACCATTAGTTCATGTTGTCAACTTGTTAAATGTAGTTTATTTAAGTGCTTTTAACGGGTGAATAGTGCATTGCGTGAGATGGCGGCAAAGTGTGTGTGTCGCATGTGTGAGAGAGTTAGCGGCTAGGCTAACATCTCGATTAATTAAATGTTTAAACATATATAGATAAATATAAATTGATAAATAATAGATTGATATGTATAACTAAAGATATGTATGTATAATTAAATATATTTTGTACATTAAAGAGATATATTTTAGTCTAATATATTGAACGTTGCATTCATTGTGTGTTCTGTGGTTAACTACCTGGGGTACTTAACATGTATTTTGTGGTTAACAGGCACAATTAAGAGCAGTTGCAGATAAAAGTGCCTCTCTGTTTGTGTGTTTTACCACACAGGTATGTTAATTGGTATCCAAGAAACACTGTAATGCTGCTATGAATCATTGGTATATAGGCTACGAATGAAGGTTGTGAATTGATTATTATTAATATTATTATTTATTTGTATTACTCATACTATTATTATATATATTATGTGTTATAAAGTGTGTGTGTGTGTTGCTCTTTCCTGGAATGCCATTAGAGAGCAGAGGCACAACTAAGAGCAAGAAAGTTGCAGATAACTAGTGTTGCTTTCGTCAACAGAAATTATGACTAAATATTGTCGTCAACGAACCTTTATTACGTGACAAAAACGAGATGCAACGTAAATGCTGGTAATGTGACGATGACTATAATTAAATATATAATGCAATATTGTTGACGAATAAAAACGAGACTAAATGTGGTTTACAAAATAAAAAATATGCTAAAATGTCTCTTCATTTTCGTTTCGCAAAATGTAATAATTTCATCTCGTTTAGTCGCATTATTATTATTATTAACGGTATTTCTGTTTCCTGTGTCTCACTACAGGGGCTGCATCAGGCCGCACTGCGCAGATGTTACGAGTCCGGGGCGTGGAACACGTAAACAGATTACAAAACCCCCTGAATTATCAGAAGAAGTAAACACAAGAAAAGATCAGTGGCTTTCCTCAAACGCAGCTTGTAGCGTCTCTTTATTGACATCATATCATCTTGACTTTATACTTATCAATATCACAAAATACACTATTAACACATCTGTAGTCTTTACTGTTGTATTAGTATCTTTTAAAATGAAACTGTTTTACTGTACAAAAATGATCACCGTCACCGTCTCATAACGCATACACACTACTTTAAGTCTGAACAAATATACAAATATACACTTTCTGAGTCATTTTTATATTAATAAATTAGTGCAACTGAAATAAAATTTATTATTTACATGTGAATTGACTACAATCATAACAATCAACCGTTTTACCCTTACTTTCACATTTAACACAAACAAGTTATTAGTTTTAAACACATAGGAAATGTGAACTGACATGTTTTATATTGGCAATGGCACATTTTTCATTTCTTTTATGAATAATTACCTGAATTATCAGAAGAAGTAAAGACAAGAAAAGATCAGTGGCTTTCCTCAAACGCAGCTTGTAGCGTCTGAAGTAAACACACGCTCATCACCATAGCAACCCACAACGGACTCCCTCTAGTGGCAACAGTTGTATTCTTTTAAAACTTCAGTCTTAAGTAGTGATAATTAATGACTCAGTGTACAATAAACTGTTTGTCAAATAAATAAAGAAAGAAATACATAAATAATTAAATAAATGTATATATAAATAAATAAATATTAATACCAAAAGACACATTACCTTGTGACTACACATGGGTGTATCACACACTCCCCGGCAAAGAAAAGATGGCTCCTGCCAGCATAATCTTAATAACACCCCATTTATTTATACTCTTTTAATACCCAATTGTCATAGGAGGAACCCAAATTGGAAATGTAACTTGAGGCGTGAGAATAGGGTAAGGTGTACTAATGCAAGGTGTATTAAGGTAAGGTGGAATGTGGTGAGATGATAATCCCCAATATGGTATCTGATTTATCTCGTAAGTCTCTAAACTGTTCACTGTCGGGGGTGACTGAATTGTTGGCTGACCTAGGGTTTCATAAGTAAACCTTGGTGTGTATCTTCGGTCATGTGTGGATCTTCGGACTTAGTTTGTCTGATCAATTTCATCTGAATTCAAGGAAGGTATGTTGAGCACTTCTTGTCTAAATATATCACCTTCATCTGTCTGACTACACTCTTGCTCATATTGTTCCTCATCTTCTTCAGATCGTTCTGCCAGTGTTTCTGCCCATGTCACTTGTCTTTCACAGGTACACTCATCAGGAGAATTAAAAGTAAGTGTCTCATTTTCTGTAGGTTGTTCTCTCTGAATCTCTGTCCGTTTTCTTTGTCTTTCTCTTTCATGTTGTCCATAGGATCGTCGTCGTGGAGGATCACAGGTAGGTTTCTCATCAGGTTGATTAACGGTAAGTCTTTGGTTGTTCCCTCTGGTGTCTCGTACCCTTAGCCAATAGTAGTTTTTGTCATCCTGCTCCTTATCACTATCAGAGTCACTGAGTGATCCCGACTCATCCCGTGGTTTTGTCTGGTTTCTCTTTGTCATCTGTTTAGGTGCTTCGTCTGGCATCTGTACTGGTAAGTCATTAACCTGATGTAGTAGATTCCTGTGTAGAACTCTTGACTTTGAGCTGTCTGTCTCGGCTACGACTCGGTAGACTGTTTTCCTCGGGTGCTTGAGTTCTTACTGTTCTCTGAAGCAATTCGGTAAGCTTCTGCCATTCGCTTTGCCCGCTGCTTGGCATATCCTTTTGGATCGTTTCTTTCCTCTCCGTTTGTCACTTTGAATACAAGATCAATGGGTAATCGTGGGTGTCGTCCATAGAGTAAGTAAAACGGTGAGTATCCTGTCGCTTCATGTCGTGTGCAATTGTACGCATGCACAATCTGTGGTAGGTGTTCCTTCCATTTTTCCTTTTCCTTCTCTGCCAGCGTTCTCATCATCTGTAGCAGCGTTCTGTTAAATCTCTCGGCAGGGTTGCCCTGGGTGATCTCTCGGCAGGGTGATATGGAGAGGTCCTTGAATGGCTCATTCCTGACAGTCGGCGCAAGGTTTTGAAGAGGTCATTCTCAAATTCTCGACCTTGGTCATGATGTAATTTAGTTGGAAATCCAAACCGGGGAATGAAGTTATTGAAGATTCTTTCTGCTGCTGTTCTTCCAGACTTATTTTTAATTTTGCATAGACCTGGGCAAACCTTGTCAAATGATCCACCAGTACTAGGATATATTCATAACCACCTCTGCTGCGTTCCAGGTGCAGGTAGTCTATGGATACTAATTCGAATGGAGAACTGGTACTTATACTGCCCATCGGAGCTCTTTCATGTATAGCAGGCTTCTTCTGTTTGATGCAAGGGCATTTTCAAGTAACATATATCTCAATATCTTTCTTCATGAATGGCCAATAGAATCTGTCTCTGACGAGGTTCACTACTCTCTCCACACCCACATGGCCCATGTCATCATGTAAGTGCTGTAAGATGATCTGTTTGTATTGAGCTGGTAAGACAAACTGGCGTCGTTGCTCAGTCCTCCTGTACAATAGTCCTCCCTCAAGATGTAGTCTTGACCATTCGTGCATTAGTTTCTTTACCGGTCCGCTGGCTCTCTGCCTCATTTCATTAATGACACTTGCGTGGGACTCTTTCAGCCTAATAATCTCACCAATTGCTGGGTCCAATCTCTGTGCCTTTTGCAATTCATCATGACTTAGCTTTCTTAGCCAAATAATGAGAAAGAACCAAATTGCATATCACAGCTATGCAGATGACACCCAGATTTACCTAGCCCTATCACCTAACGACTACAGCCCCATTGACTCCCTGTGCCAATGCATTGATGAAATTAAAAATTGGATGTGTCTAAACTTCCTTCAGTTAAACAAAGACAAAACTGAAATCATTGCGTTTGGAAACAAAGATGAAGTTCTCAAAGTGAACATGTACCTTCACTCTAGGGGTCAAACAACTAAAAATCAAGTCAGGAATCTTGGTGTGATTTTGGAGTCAGACCTGAGTTTCAGTAGCCATGTAAAGACAATAACTAAATCAGCATATTATCATCTCAAAAATATTGCAAGAATTAGATGCTTTGTCTCCAGTCAAGACTTAGAGAAACTTGTTCATGCTTTCATCACCAGCCGGGTGGATTATTGTAATGGGCTCCTCACTGGTTTCTGGCTCATTGTAGTGTCCCTGAGGAAAAATTCATTTCATTTACTGCTTTAGGAGAGGAAGAATTGTCTAAACTTGTTAAATCATCAAAATCAACAACATGTATGTTAGACCCTATACCAACTAAGCTATTGAAAGAGATGCTTCCAGAAGTCATAGATCCCCTTCTTAATATTGTTAATTCATCTTTGTCATTAGGATACATACCAAAAACTTTTAAGCTGGCTATTATTAAACCTATTATTAAAAAACCACAACTAGATCCTAAAGAATTAGTCA
Organism: Megalobrama amblycephala; assembly: GCF_018812025.1. NCBI lineage: Eukaryota > Metazoa > Chordata > Actinopteri > Cypriniformes > Xenocyprididae > Megalobrama > Megalobrama amblycephala. The sequence continues at coordinate 75,836,664 of NC_063044.1, forward strand.
ATTATAGGCCAATCTCAAATCTTACTTTTCTGTCAAAAATACTAGAAAAGGCAGTTTCATCGCAACTATGTTCCTTTTTAGAAAGAAATAATATCTGTGAGGATTTCCAGTCAGGATTTAGACCGTACCATAGTACTGAGACTGCTCTCGTCAGAGTTACTAATGATTTGCTCTTATCATCAGATCGTGGTTGTATCTCTCTATTAGTGTTACTGGATCTTAGTGCTGCATTTGACACTATTGATCACAATATTCTCTTAAATAGACTTGAAAACTATGTTGGCATTAGTGGAATAGCATTGGCATGGTTCAAATCATACTTATCTGACCGTTATCAGTTTGTAGTAGTAAATGATGAGATGTCATATCGATCACAAGTTAAATATGGAGTACCGCAAGGCTCAGTACTAGGACCGTTGCTTTTCACTCTGTACATGCTACCCTTGGGAGATATCATTAGGAAGCATGGCGTTAGTTTTCACTGTTACGCTGATGATACTCAGCTCTATATTTCTTCGCGCCCTGACGAAACTTACCAATTCACAAAATTAACAGAATGTATAGCTGATATAAAAAACTGGATGACCAGTAATTTCCTACTACTAAATTCAGAAAAAACAGAGATTCTAATTTTTGGACCGAAAACTTCTTCACGTAATAACCTAGAATATTGTCTAACACTTGATGGCTGCTCTGTTAAGTCTTTGTCGTCAGCTAGGAACCTGGGTGTGCTCTTTGATACCAATCTTTCATTTGAAGGCCATGTTAGTAGCATCTGTAAAAACGCATTCTTCCATCTTAAAAATATATCTAAGCTACGGCATATGCTCTCAATGAAGAATGCAGAACAGTTAGTTCATGCGTTCATGACCTCGAGGTTAGATTACTGTAACGCTCTACTGGGTGGTTGTTCCGCTCACTTGATAAATAAACTACAGCTTGTACAAAATGCAGCAGCTAGAGTTCTTACTAGAACTAGGAAGTATGACCATATTAGCCCAGTTCTGTCGTCACTGCATTGGCTTCCTGTTAAACATCGTATAGATTTTAAAATCTTGTTAATTACTTACAAAGCACTAAATGGTTTAGCACCCCAGTACCTAAGCGAGCTCTTAATGCATTATAGTCCTTCATGTTTATTGCGATCTCAGAATTCAGGCCAGCTGATAATACCTAGAATATCAAAATCAACCGCAGGTGGTAGATCCTTCTCCTATTTGGCACCTAAACTGTGGAACAATCTTCCTAGCATTGTTCGAGATGCAGACACACTCTGTCAGTTTAAATCTAGACTAAAAACGCATCTCTTTAACCTGGCATACACATAACACATTATAAATTTATATTTTCAAATCCATTAAAGGATTATTAGGCTGCATAAATTAGTTCAGCCGGAACCGGGAACACTTCCTATAACACCAGATGTACTTGTTACATCAGAAAAAGAATGGCATCTACGCTAATATTAGTCTTTCTGTTTATCCCGTTTACCGTTTCTGTTTACCGTAGTCAACCGGATTCGGGCCGTATCCAGATGAGACCGAGGACCGGCGCCTTGATACGACCACAACGCAGCCCTGAAGTATCAGCAGAGATCGAGTCGACTAGATCATCCATTGTGAAGGCCTCATCGACACGACAGCCAGTGCCACAGTTTCCTCAAAATTATAATCACGATTATTAATTACGTTTATTCTATCAAAAAGAGTAATGTAATTATGGCTATTTTGCAAGTTCTCTACCAACCTACAATTCACCCAAAAGGCCTGTAGGTGGCACAACGACTTAATTTAACCAACTATGATAACTTCGTTAGATGGTAAATCAATACAAAACATGGTTTTGGTGAGCGCTTTGTAATATGTATTCACATTAGATTTTAAAGCAACAAAATTCGTTTGCAATAAGACAAACCAGATTCAAATTGCCCGGCAAATTTTTAAAGCAAAGAACAATCACTTCTAGCTGATCAACATTATGAAAACTGGTGAAACCTTTAGGAACTTCAAAAGATAAAACAGCGAAACTCCTAATATTACTTCCAATATTTCCAAATTATGTTCATTTTCATAGAGTGGGCCAATATCGTGACGATTATTTAAAATCAATCGGGAGAAGCAGATATCGTTATCGTGATTAAAATACGATTAATCGTGCAGCCCTAATTTAATTTAATTTGACTTGACATTTGATATTCAACAGTATTCTTGACATTTATTCAACATTGCTTTTGATCTGCCTGCATTGACACTATTCTTTAAAAGGAAAATTATATACCAATTATCAATGTAAAGCTGCTTTGACACAATCTGCATTGTAAAAAGCGCTATATAAATAAGGGTGACTTGACTTGACTTGACTTGACTTGACTTGGTCTTCCCAAAAAGACCATAAGACAGCTGCAGCTCGTACAGAACGCTGCTGCCAGGATTCTGAGCAGGCTTCCAGTTGCATTTAGAATTGATTTTAAAGTACTGTTACTTGTTTATAAATCACTCAATGATCTAGGACCTCAATACATTGCAGATATGCTCATAGATTATAAACCTAACAGATCACTCAGATCATCAGGATCAAATCATTTAGAAATACCAAGGGTTCACTCAAAGCAAGGAGAGTCTGCTTTTAGTTGTTACGCCAGCCGCAGCTGGAACCAGCTTCCAGAAGAGATCAGGTGTGCTCCAACAGTAGCCATATTCAAATCCAGACTCAAAACACATCTTTTTATCTATGCATTTGCTGATTGAGCACTGCGCTATGTCCGAACTGTTTGCACTTTATTTTATACGTATTATCTTTTTATTCTTTTAATTCCTTTTCCTGTTTTTATTTCATTTTTAATGTATTTTATATCTTTCATGTATCATCTTGAATGTATTTTATATATTTTATGTATCATCTTGTTATTCTGACTTTTAATGCATTTTAAATATTGCTGTCTAGTTGAAAGTGCTGGGAGAATTAGGAAGAAAGTGATTAGGTTAAAATTTGGTAAATTTGGATAAGGGGACAAACCATGGGGAAATTTAGGCTGTAGTGCATGGTTAAGATATCTCTGGATTACAGTCAGGACACTTTCCAAAGGGGGAAATTTCCAAAGGGGAAATTTGAACTGCGTTGCATAGATAAGATATCTCCGGAAGGGGGATTAGGGCTGTGTGGTGCAGTTTGAGGTGTCTTGCCAAAAGGGGAGATTGAAACTGTGTTTATAAGTTTGAAGTGCCTTAACAGGTAGCAGTCCTGTCATGTGAGGACGATCCATTCTGATCCGCTCTGATGGATAGATCCGTTTAGATCCACTCTGATGGACAACAACAACAACAACAACAAACTCCCTGAGACTTCCTAGCTCTTCCATCCAGATAGCAAAATTCTCTGTTTTTACTGTTATTTCTATTCCTTATGTTCTATTTTTATTATTCTTTTTTTATGTAAAGCACTTTGAATTACCATTGTGTATGAAATGTGCTATACAAATAAAATTGCCTTGCCTTGCCTTAGAACTTCACTAGCATCACTCTCATGTCGATCTTCCTGAGCCTGGTTAAGAGCAGCGACCCAAGCAACATCCTTTTGTTCGGCAGCCCTAGTGCCCTCCCACGTAGTTTTGACGATTTCACTAGACAACTCTTCCGTGCACTCTGTGGTGTATTTGTTGATATCCATTGGGCACCGGGAAAGACTGTCTGCATCCACATTCACTTTTCCAGGTCTGTACTTGATATCAAACCTGAAGTCTGAGAGTTCTCCAACCCATCTATAACCCACAGCATTGAGTTTGGCAGTAGTCATTATGTAGGTCAGAGGATTATTGTCAGTATAAACTGTGAAGTGTTGGGCATAAAATAGATAGTCCCGAAACTTCTCACAGATTGCCCACTTCAGTGCAAGGAATTCGAGTTTCCCTGAATGGAGTCTGTAATTCCTCTCTGCCGGTGTCAGTGTTCGTGATCCATAGCCAATGACTCTCAATTTCCCAGCCTGCCGTTGATAAAGTACAGCTCCAAGTCCTTGTTCTGAGGCATCTGTATGAATTGTGAAAGGCAAATCAAAATCAGGATAAGCAAGTACAGGTGGAGTAGTCAAAGCTTCAACTAATCTGCACAGAATCCTTTGATGTTCTTCCTTCCACTCAATGGGTGTTCGCGATGATAATTGAACATTCTTCTTTCCATCTGCCTTTGGTTTTGTTTGAACAGACCCCATTCTAGCTTGTTTTACTTGCAAGAGGTCATATATTGGTTTGGCAATGCGAGAGAAATCCTGGACGTATGATCGATAGTAACTCAGAAACCCCAGCATCTTTCGGACTTCTCCAACCGTGGTAGGCTTCTTTGTTTTCCAGGCTCGTACGGCATCTAAATCTTTAGGATCTATTCTGACTCCTTCTGCGCTGACCAGTCGCCCAGCGTATCGTACTTCTTTTTTGAACATCTCACACTTGGTCGGTCTTAGCTTAACCCCATGTCGCTGTAAAGCTTGCAACACCTTCCGTAGACTTTCCACATGTTCTTCGAATGTCTTTGCATAGCACAGAATATCGTCAAGGTAAGGAATACAGCATTCATCCCTCAGAGAGTCCAACATCTCCTCCATGCTTCGTTGAAAGGCAGCAGGTGCATTGGTTAATCCGAAGGGAATTCGTACCCACTCATAGAGGCCCCAAGGAGTAATGAAAGCAGTCAGATGTCGTGATCCCTCCGCAATAAAGCCTTGGTGATAAGCTTTCCCTTGATCCAAAATCGAGAATCAGCTATACCCTCCCAACGTGTCAGTGAGGTCTTGAATCCGAGGAAGGGGATGCCTATCAGGGATGGTTTTCTTGTTAAGTAGTCTGTAGTCAACACAAAGTCGAAGTGTTCCATCCTTCTTTCTGACACATACAACTGGTGCAGAATAGGGGGACTTTGACTTCACAATCCACCCTCTGGCCAGGAGATCTTGGATATACTCTCTCACTTCTTTATGCAGTGGCTTGGGAACTGAGGAATACGCTCTTTGAACAGGAATGTTGTCAATCAAGTTGATGGACATCTGTAAACTTGGGACACAGCCCACGTCTTCATCATTGTATGCAAATGCCATAGACTCTTCGTACAACATCCTCTTTGCTATCCTTTGTTGCTCCTCAGTCAAGTGACTTAGATCTACAGGCGGGTCCCAATGCTCTGTTACTGTAATACTGTTGTTATCTGCTCCTTCTTGGGTCTCTGCACTGTTAACTTCCACAGGAACTGGTTCTGCTATTTGGTCTGTCTCCACAATTTTCTTAATGGACTGTATGCTCCTGAGCGTCATTCGTCGTGGTAAGATAATGTCATGTCTGGTATGATTTTCCACTGGAATGCTAATGAACAGTTTTTGTCTTCCACAGACTTCCAGCAATCCATCTGCGAGATCAAGTCTCTCAAGTTGTGGATTGTCTACATTGGTCTCAAACAAGATAACAGGATCTGACGAATCAAAATCTGCAGGTATAGAACATTTTATCTGTGCCAGTCGACCTGAAGGAATAACAACATCCTGACGTCCAACTTTGACAATGGCCTCAGTATCACAAGATGACTTTTGTGTCTGTATGAAGTTTACTATCACCTCAGCCTGATCATCTCCAATCTCCATGGCTCGATTTAGCAGCGTAGTGATTGTTGCAAGAACACTTGCACCAGTCGTCTGTCCTTTGACCAGCTGTTCAATGACATTAAATCCCAGGAGGGGTTGCTCAAGAGCCATTTTACCCACCAGGAAAGGAACTTGAATGGCTAACTGTGGATCACTGTTGCCTGGGAGATTCACTGTCGCTTCAACCCACCCATCGAACGGTAAGACATCTCCATTAACAGCCAAGACATGAAGAGGTTTAGACCCCATTAGTTCACTCAGAGGTCGTAGGTGCTGATCGGGTAAATATGTTCTTCTCCATGTCTGATCAATTATACTGACCTGAGCACCTGTATCAAGTAGGGCGGACACGGCATAACCATTAATGTTACACTTTAACAAGCATTTGTTTCCAATTAGCTCTGCTACTCTGTTCTTTGTCGAGTTTGTCTTTCTAGACACGGAAGAGCAGGCTGCACTGTTTGCATTGGCTTCATGTACTCTGTTCTCTGGGAATCTTTCTCCAGTTGACAATCTCAGTTCAGTAGTCTGTTAAGTATTCCTTGTGCCCCTGGCCCTTTTACCGCATCCAATGGCTCGGTGTCTTTCTTCTCCACAGATGAAGCAGTCGTTGCATGAGCTGTTACCTTCCTCTATACACCTCGGACACCCATATGGTCCTCCTCTCTTTGTTGGTGTTGGTCTATGTACAGCATGTGAACCAGCTCCCATTTGTGCTGAGCAGTGACATGGCCATTTAGTTTGTGTCAAAGTGTCAATTGTACTTTTTAAAGCTTCTATTTGAGTGCTTAGTTCTTGTATGGTTTTTGTCTTGCTCTTTTTTTGCATTTTGGTGTTTGATTCATTTTCATCCGATCCTGAGTCAATCTGTGCGCTATGAGCTTGAGTCTGTTTTCGCTGTATGGCTTGGCCTAATCTTCGTTGGCGCTCACTTTCCTCACTTGAGATCTTTGTCACTTGTTTCAGTAGTGTTTCATCAGTAACTGTGTGGTTTGTTAGCAAAGGTCTTAGTTCACTTCTTATGTCACTGTACTTGGGCAGGAAACCCTGATGTATAGTACGCAGGAACACATTCTGGACCGTTCTTGGCTCATATTCAATGTTAGTGTTACTCTGCTTGGAAGCGAAAATCACTTTCTGTTTCAGTCCTATTACACGATATAGAAACTGTTGCGGTGTTTCATTCTCACGCTGTCTGGTGCTCATCAGTTCTTGGAAAAGCTCACTGCTGCTCTTTTCACTCATGTGAGACTGCAGAAAACTTTTCAGTTCAGTCACAGTTAAATCATCTTTGTTAATGAGCATTTCTTTGAATTGTTCTGGTTTCACTATGCGCAGAACAGCTTGAATGATCTCACTCTCTGTGTGGTTTGCTTTGAGGCCTTCGTCGATCTGCTTACACAAATTGTTGTATCCGATGTCAGACGTGTTGTCACCCACCTGCCCCCCATGTATCTTGAATTCTCTACGTGGTAAGTATGATAAATCTCTCAAGTACAACATACAATCAGACTGTCTGGGTGGTAGGTGTCTTGTATTTTGTGTGCTACCCTGCTCTGTGAGAGGTAATTGTTCTACTCGTCCAACAGTAGATGGAATTTTAAACTCAGACAACTTTCTTCCTAATTCCTCATAATTAGAGAGTAGCTTCTCATACTCTAAAAACTGTGTATCACCATTGGCATTTATGGGTAGTGGTGATGTAAATGTTTGCATGTGTGGACTTGCTGATTGTGTTTGTGTTCGTTTTACTGGTGTAGGTGTTTTCGTGTACACATCTGTTTCAATTAAATCATACATAGAATGATAACTTACAACAGTTACACAATTCTGAATAAGTTCATCAATACTGTCTTTTAAAAACAGTAATTGATTTTCGTTTTTTCGGGTCACGGATAGAAAATGGAAACACGACTTCAAAACTCGTTTTCCACATGTGGGCGGTCATTACACGCCCCTTTCAGCCGATTGGTCAATCAAATCTGAGCTAGTGACGTCATCTTCAGTTCGTTCAACAAAATAACAGTCCTCTGCCGCTATATCGGTAATGTCATAAAAATTTCACAGAAATATTTATTTCAGAAATGTTAATCAGCACACAGACTGTTGTAATGCTGTTTGTAGTTTAATATGCATAGTGAAACTACCCACACAGAGGAGCGGATGAAAAGCACAAATTTAAAAAAAAAAAAAAAAAAAAAAAAACTACAGTTTTTATTTTATTCTATTTTGAATAAATAGAATAAATCACAATAAATAAGTAGTGTAAGCAATTTTGAAAAACGAACAATAGCTCATCTCTCTTTATTTATTTATTTATTTATTTTATATAGCCTAACATTGCCTGCTGAATATAGGCTAATGTTAATAACCCTTTGGTTAAAAGATTGAGGGAATATGTAAAGATCAAACATTAAAGATCAAAATTACAGCTACATAGCTATTTTAGTTATGGCAAAAATAATATATAAATGTTCAGCCAAAACGTATTCCTTTAAAGCTGAACTGAAACAGAAACCGGCGTTATAACCTAGGCTACCTCTCTAATTTGACACAAATCCAAATGTTTCAATATTCACGATTTGGAGGCTAAACTATATTTATTATTTAAACGCTTTTATTGTAGCCTAGACAGACTACTTAAAATGAGCAGTATAACTTTTTATATTTGGTTGAATGTATGTTATTTTGACAGTTAACAGGCTGTGATGTCAAGTTACTAAAACTAATGTTGTGCGCGTGCGGCGCCGACGCATTCACTTGAATTTTCTTATAAAAGCGGAAACAACTTAAAATACTTAGACATTTATGGTCAAATATATGTAACACCATTCGAATCTGTGAAGGGTTAAATAGGCCTATTATTTTTGTACACTCACAATAAAAACAAAACATTGCTCGTAAAATAAACAAAGAAATTATGCCGTCTTGGTTTCCTTTCTGTGAACTTCTCAAAAATGAACCGACACTCATATTGTCGGATTTTTTCCCCTTTCATTTTGGTAATATGTTAATTACTTAAGTGAAATAAATTTTGCGCATAGACATAGGCTATTTATTCCTTTTATATACTTGAATCCTTTGTTCTCCGTTCACAGAAGCGCTGCAGGTGCGTGATGATGATGAACCCTCATGTTCTGTTGTTTATTTTGCTATTTGTTCATGTAGGCTAAAACTAAACCCTTGGGATTTTTTTAATGATTCACAGACATTTATCAAATTTCGTTTAATTCTAATTTAATATAATCTTGTCGGTTAATGAAACGATGATCGCATCAGTTGAAAGTCAGGGGGAAAAAACAGAAATTATATTGACAAGGCAACAATAATTTTCGTTTAGTTTAAGTTTTTCAAAACATCCTCAGAACTGCATAGGCCTACAGTAAATTTTCCCGCTGTTTAAGCCACGAATATTTACAAAATAAAATAATTACAAAGATGATAAAAGTTCTCTGTTTAATATACGAGAGTTTTTGTTTTGCTGTTGTCCACTAAAGCAATTGACGCAGAATCGCCAATAGCCGTTAAATCGAAATTGAAAGTAAAATGTTCAGGGCCATTTATAGCTAATTCATTCAAAAGCGAAGGAAAGACAGAAAAAGTGAGGATAGCAAGTAAACTGTGACATATAATAATGTTCACTGTGTTCATAAAAGTGTTTAATTTAAGAGATAAAATCTGTATGGCCATTTATAAGCTAAGGAAAACTAAAAAGCCCCCCGATGGTGATACCGTTATTAGGTGTTGCCACCTAGTGGATAGCCTATTTTCTAATATGACTGCATAGTCAACTGCAAGGAATGCGTCTGCTAAATGATTGAATTTAAATGTATAAAATGTAAACAAAACATTAAAATAAGAAAAAAGAAAAAAAAATGAGTGCAGTAGCCACTGATCTATAATAGAAAATAGTCTATCATTATAGCCTATTGATCGGTGGTAGTAGCCCAAAGGATGTCATGTGTAACAGATGTAGAGGCATTTTTTTACATTTTAAAAACACAATGACAGCTTAAAAACAGACTTAATTAAATTTACTGTAGTTTTTTTTTTTTTTTTAGTTTTTTTTTATCTGTGCAAACATATTTCTGTGAAATACGCGTTAGGTTGCACAGAAGAAAGCCGATTTATGACATTACTGATATAGCGGCAGAGGACTATTATTTTGTTGAACGAACTGAAGATGACGTCACTGGCTCAGATTTGATTGACCAATCGGCTGAAAGGGGCGTGTAATGACCGCCCACATGTGGAAAACGAGTTTTGAAGTCGTGTTTCCGTTTTCTATCCGTGACCCGAAAAAAACGAAAATCGAGTCAAAATCTCGTTTTTCCGGTTTTTTTTAACAAACGAAAAAACAGGAAACGACCGTTTTCTCGTTTCTGCTTATTTCATTTCAAATTGGAAAACAAACTATCAAAACGTACACGGACCCGTGACGTGTAAGTGTCATAACCCTTTGTTAAACACAGAGCTCATTTTTTGTGATTGTCCAAAAGTCTATGGGAAAAAATGCATAGGCTTCCGATGAAGGGAACCCGTGCGCCGCTAACTTCCGGGTTGATCTTCAAAAACACGTCATCTCTGAGGTACTCTATTTTGAAAACTCCTAATGAGTGCTGAGAAGAGTATCACCAAAAAAGAATTTGTCTCTGATCTTATTGCCTTCCTGAGTTATTCCATGTCAAATAAAAAATGTAAAATAAAAATATATATTTTTTGTATTTTATCAGCAGCTTTTCAGCAGGAAAATGTCCAAATGCAATGTATTTATATATTTTTTAAAAAATGTAAAAGTGTTCTATCAAATGATACCTACCTTTTGACTCTCCTTGTGTAACTGGTCTGTTCTCTGCGTTGTGTTGTGCGTTGGAAGGAAGAACAGGACAGCATTCGCAGTTTCGCTGATCTTTTATTCCTGATAAACAAATAAAAACAGCCTCTTAATACAATGAGAGTCACCCTCGATTCCTAAAATGAATATGATGTACACCTGTCACCATGTGCTTCATTTCCACATACAAGACAAATTTAACTCAAAAAGAATAAAATGACAAAAATAACCACACAGATGTGTAAAATAAGAATATATACATACATTGGAGCAAAAATATAAGTATAAAAGCAACAATTAAAATAAGGATTAAAAAAAGATTAACAAGAGCCCAAAATAACCTCACCTCTAAAGTGCATCACCAATGCAAAGAGGAAGAGGAGTGGCCAGAACAGGAAATGACATGCCTCGTGATGTCATCACAATTAAAGGGGAAAGCGCTCACATTTCAATTAGGCAGTTATATATATCAGGTATATGTATACAAACAATTTTTGGGTGAATTCTAATAAACAATATATACAATTAACAGGAAACTTTCTGTACCCGTTACACTTGCTACAGTTTGAGTTATGAGTCTTTACTTTTGTGTATGTTGATCAGGAAAAAAAAAAAAAAAAAACACTAAAAAAATGCTAGGTACTTATACTATACTGATTGGGTTAAACAGAATTGCATTACTAAAAAGAGACTAAAATACAATTTTTATTGACTAAAATTAGACTAAAATGTCATCAGTTTTCATTACCTAAAACTAGACGAAAATAGTCATGGATAATTCTGACTAAAATAAGACCAAAATTCTCAAGACTTTTAGTCGACTGAAACTTGATAGACTAAAAAGAGTATGAACGTGACTAAAACTAATAAAAAACTAAAATGACAGCTTGACACAAAGACTAGACTAAAACTACAGATAACAGTGTCTGTCTGTTTGTGTTTTACCACACAGGCACTGGAATTAAATCACCTATGGTAAAAAACAGCTTTGTGTGGAAAATCCTTTTATTAACATCAAAATCAACACAACGCAGAGGAACAACCGCTACACAACCTATTCAACATTTTTATGAGATGATTCCCTCCCTCCAAAAAAACAAAATCATGTTATTTTTCTCAGTTCAGCATGTTTTTTTTTTAGCTCCTCCCCGCCTGCACAAGACTACTCTCGCAGATCGGTTACATCCAGCAACAGCCGATGTCAAACACACCTGTTGTCTGTTCTCATAATTATGAGACAAAGCTTCATGATGTAAGTGTTTTATCACAATATGACAGGAATGATAATTTGGTGTTTGAACCATAATATTTTATTTTATTTGTTAATAATAAAATAGCCTATGTCAAACGTGTATTTATGGTAATAATGCATTTATTTTATTTAACGGCACCTTTCAAAACATGCAAGGTCACCTTACAAGTAAACAAGCAATAACACACACACACACACACACACACATATATATATATATATATATATATATATACACTGTGTTCCAAATTATTATGCAAGTGACATATCAGTAAGATTTCAGTAGAATAAACATTCAGATTTTAGTTTTTCTAAGAAAATGTTTGTTTGTTTATTTATCCATGTCTTTTTAGATAACTGGTATCAATCTCAGACAAAATAATTTGCCAGATCTATGGAAACCCTACTTAGAGGTTGTTCCACATTATTAAGCAAGTCACAGTTCTCATGCAATATGGGGAGGAAGAAAGATCTTTCTGAAGATGAAAAGCATGAAATGGTGCAATGTTGTGCAAAAGGCATGAAAACAACTAATATTGTGTGAAATTGAATGGAGATTATCGAATTATCATAAGATTTGTGAGTGATTTAGAGCACAGCAGAACTCGGTCAGATAAAGGCTTATTAATGAAAGTTCCTGTCAAAAAAATTATTTGTATTAAAAGGGCAGCTATAAAAAAGCCAGTGTTGAGCAGCAAACAGGTATTTGAAGCTGCTGGTGCCTCTGGAGTCTCAAGAAGCTCTCCATGCAGGCTGGCAGTTGTGCGTAAAGATGCATTTCAGACACCACTAACCAAACCTCACAAAGAGAAACATTTACAGTGGGTGTAGAAATACATTTTCAAACAGTTTTATTGCTGTGGTGTTTTTTTGCAGCATGGGATAGTGCATAGTGCATTGTATTTCAGAAGGCACTATCCTCCTTTTTATACCATAGCAGAAAATGGCCAGTTATGAGCTCCACATATCTTGCAAAAGTCATTTTAATACCCTCCATCTCACTTCCCAGTATTCCAGCCCAAATAATCACCCACCAGCTCCTTGCTGACGCCGCAGTCTTGTTGGAACGTGGTGGCCATTCACCAACCATCCAGAAATCCATCCGTCCATTGTAGTATGGCATTAGTCAGTGAATTAATCTATTCAAAAATGAGTCTGTATTTCTAAACCCACTGTAAATGTTTCTCTCTGTGAGGTTTGGTTAGTGGTGTCTAAAATGCATCTTTACGCACGACTGCCAGCCTGCATGGTGAGGCTCTCAAGACTCCAGAGGCACCAGCAGCTTCAAATACCTGTTTGCTGCTCAACACTGGATTTTTTTATAGCTGCCCTTTTAATACAATTATTTTTTTTGACAGGAACTTTCATTGATAAGCCTTTATCTGACCGAGTTCTGCTGTGATCTAAATCACTCACAAATCTTATGATAATTTGATAATCTCCATTCAGTTTCACACAATATTAGTTGTTTTCATGCCTTTTGCACAACATTGCACCATTTCATGCTTTTCATCTTCAGAAAGATCTTTCTTCTTTGTATTCTAGTGTTTTCAGAACTGTTTGCGTGATCTTTAGTCTAGTTTTATAGTTTAGATATGCTTTCAGAGGTGTGATCTCACTGTTGAGGTCTGGAAACATGTTACTGCTGAGTGTGAGACCTCAGTTAGTTTGACCACACAGATTATTAAAGGAACACACTTAAAGAGAAAAGAGGAAATGAGATCATCTGAGATCATCTCTGAACCCAGTTTAGACTGATGGGTGTGAATTTTCACACTTTTGTGGAGCATTTACACGACACCATTTGCAGCTAAAAATGTAAAATCTTTTTATGTGTTTTGATCATTCATTTACATGAAAATTGGAATAAAAGGTTTAAAGGTCCAAGTTTTTGAAAAGGATACCTTCATTTTCTTCCTGTAAACAACAAAACCAAACATGAATTTGTGTAAACGGTGACATCATGAACATTCATATGATGTATTCAAAGTCTTTGCAATAGAGTCAGAGTTTCAGTGTTCACTTACAATGGAAACTTGATGTCTGATGTCATTATGGACGTCACATTGATGTTTGTCTGTTGATGCAGCAGCGTCTTACTAAAGCAGCAATAACAGCAGCATCAGTGTAGCAGATCAATTCCCAAGACCAAATACATTAACATGATGAGTTTGCTTCAACACTACATGCTCCTGAATTCATCACATTGAAATTAAAGTAATGATGAGTACCTCTGTTCTTTTAAAGTTTGAACATTTCTCAGATGAACCTATTGGAGATATGAATGTAAATGGCTGTCAGTGATTTTATTCTGGTGAACATTGAGTGACTTCTGTATCTGGATAACTGATTGTACCTCTGTTTCCTGAACAACATTCAAAATAAGTCTGTAATGGAAAAATGAGGAGGAGGAGTTTGCATATAATAATACATAGATGCCCTGATCAAAAAGATACACCCGGGTGAAAAACCAGTACACTTCTATTGTGTACTTAAAGTGCTCTATTTTCGTGCACTAATTTTGTACTTAATATACTACAAATCATGTGCTTCATTTTTTAAATACAGAGATTTTAAGCATGTTTTTGTATGTTATTTTTGAGGAGGATGAGCTAAAGGGTCAGGCCCTGTCACAGTAAAACATCCCAAAAAATAATGAAAAAGTTTTAAATCCAAAACATGTCTAAAAGGGTTACTGAAAATCCTTGCTTGCATGTTAACAGTTTTTATGCTAGCAGGCTGAGTAATGGCTGTTTAAAATGGCCGACCGGCCTGACAGTCCTGTGACACGGCCTTACAAATGAATGGCATGGTTTTTATTAACTTTATTGCATATAATATGTATTTAATGCATGCCATAGCAAAACATTATTTAAATTATAAATAAACATTACACTGTAAATTTGAAGCTTTTTATGCTCAACGACAATTTCTTTGAATATTGTCTAAAGCAGCACTTTGCTAAACCCCTACCTCCTGCATCTCTGGTCTAATTTCTTAATTACTTATTATATTAACTAATAGCAAAAATTCATATGTGTGAATTACCATGATGGTCAAAGCTACATACTTCCTGCTGTCTGCTTTAATTAATCTTTAGGTAATGGTATCATTATGTGATGACTTTACTTGTTGAGGCACATGACCTATAATTAATTGTTAGTAATATGTTATTGATTATGGGTTTTGGTTTGGTTTTTGACTGATGCTCTCCAGACACCGGATGATAACTTCTCTCCAGTTTAATCCGGTGATATCTGGGAGGTCAACAGGACGGTGACAGTTCGCCCCGATCCAGAACAACGACTTCAGGGTCTCGTCCTCGTAGGGGCAGTTGAGTGCAAGACGAAAATAACAAGAAATCGTGGCTCAGAACGCAAAATTCCTTGCGTAATCTATAATGGATCCGGTCTTCTGTAATGCATGAAGACGAAGAAGACTAAAATCCAAAACAGGGTTTAATAATAAAGTTTCAACAGGCAGAGACACACATACAACTGAAACGACACCGGACACTGAACCGGTGACAGTGTGACAGATGTCACTGTCCAGTTCAGCTCACTTTCTGTTCCAGAGCTTTTCACATTAAACACAGTTTCACAGCAGAGATCTTTCTGATCACTTCTTGTTTTGACTTTAGTGACTGTCAGTGAAATGCAGAGCTGTATCTTAGTGTCAGGACTAAACACTCAGTTCAGATCAGAGGAAGTTCTCAACCACAGGAGGAGCTGATGATGATTAAAGGAGGAGCTGTAACTATATAATGAAGAGAAAGACTGACAGAAACAGAAAATGGCTGATCAGTGTGATCTGTGTCTGCTGGGACTGATCATTCTCTCTTCACTTCTCACAGGTAAAGAAATCTGGATTTTCTCTAAAGACATTTAGTGGAATTAGTCTGGAAAGAGTTGATTTGAACATGCTCAGTTTATTCTTGCACACATTCACGTTGTGATCTCAGAGTTGTGTATTGATACATACAGATCATACTGTATTATTCCTGATACTGGACATAGAGTCACTCAAACATCTGATGATCAACAATTATCTTCATATTCAGAGATTTCAACAGCTACATGATCAAGACACACACTTTATTCTGGAGAGTAAGATGATTGTGTGAAGTGAGGGAGAAAAAGACTGTATGAGCTGCATATTCTGATTTTTATGCTGATATGTTTTATATCTTCATTTATTAATATAGATCATAATGATCACTCAAATATACTGTGTTTCAGGTACCAGTGGAGTGGATGATGCTCATGTGTTCATCAATTCTGGTGAAAATGTCCGTCTGCCCTGTAATAATACTCTTTCTGACTGCAAATCAACTACATGGATCTATAACAGATTCACACATTTAGAAGCAGTTGAACTGATTACTGAAGGGATAAAGAAGAAGAAAGACACAGAGAGACATGAGAGACTGAGTCTGGGGTCTGACTGCTCTCTGAACATCAAGAACGTCACAGAAGAAGATTATGGATTATACACCTGCAGACAATATGTGAATGGAGAACAACAAGGAACTGATGCACGTGTTTATCTGCATGTTCTTCATGGTAAGTTTATGATTATGTGATCAATTTAAAAAGAGCAGATTCTCCCTTTAAACTCACATGATGATTGAAGAGTCTGTGATTTGTGTCTTGTGTTCAGTTTCAGTGTCTCCATCATCATCATCATCATCATCATCATCATCCTCACAGACTGAGATCAGTCCAGGTCGCTCTGTGACTCTCTCCTGTCAGTTGTATTCATATACTGGATCCCCCTGTGATTATTTGGTCAGTTCTGAAGGTCTTCAGCTGTTGTGGGTGAATCAGGCTGGTGTTGATCTGAAGACAGACTCCAGATATCAGATATTATTCTCATCAGATCACTGTATCATCACTCTGACTACAACACTCCTGAATGAAGATGACAACAGAGAGTGGAGATGTCAGCTTACTCTCAGAAATCAACTCCAGACCTCAGTCAGATACACTGTCAAGTATTCAGGTGAGAAACAACTATTACTACTGTAAAATATGATGTTAATGTCCTACAGATGAACATCTGAACATGAGAAGAAATCATCTTCAGCAGTCAATTTAATCAATCCTTTAATTTGTACAGAGAATCAGAAGTCATTAAATACTCCAAACTCTGAGAGGACAGCAGCTGCACAAACACCTGGATTTACTGAACAACAAGGTATTTATTCATGACTTCCTTATATTAACTCAATAACTCCACAGACTCTCTGACACAGAGATGACGATTAATAATGTCATTCAGAGCAAACTGATGTTAATGTTGTACAGTATGACTCATCTGAACCTTCATCTTCTGCAGCTCCAGTTGATTCAGAGACACAGTTTCCAGTCAGCGGCTCAAACTCTGAGACGACTTCAGCTGCACACAGAAAATCTGCAGTTGCTGCTCAGCGAGGTTTTTATGCATGTCTTACTCATTTCAGTGCTTTACAATGCCAATTACAGTAGAACTATAGGAACTTCTCTACATATTCATTTGCAGAGAAAATACAGCTTTTCACAAACATTGTTTAAGAACGACAGCAGCTGAAATAAATCAGTTTGTAGAAGAAAAGTATTTTTTTTTTTAAATCTGGAATCATATGTATAACCACTATCTGAATGTATAACTGTTCTCTCTAGAGATGTTAGAGCCACTCATCATGAACTTTGACTCTATGAAGTAAAATCCTTCCTCTTTTCTCTCGGGCCACAAGAGGGCCTCCTGTAACAGTCAGATTGAGAGAGAACAGCTGCAGCTTATTATAAATCTCATTTAAAAAATGGCCCTGGAATTAAATGTCTTTGCATGCAGTTCATTAATGCAGATAACCACTGGAATTTAAATGTGTATTAAATGCTTTATAATCTTTTATAGTTGAATCCCCTTGACTTCAGTCATGTCCAGTTTCTCTTCTTCTTCTTCTTCTTCCACACATGTTTCCTGCAGTGATTTTGATTATTGTTGGGATGGCAGTGTTTGCTGCTCCTACTGTGATTCTTCTTCAGATCATCTGTGCAAGAAGAGCTGGTGAGTTTGAGCTTCACACAATCTGATGATTCACACTCATCTGATCTGGAACAATCTGCAATCATGGTAAAAACACATACGAGAGGTCAGTCGATGCTTTTATTTTGCAGGGAGGAAGGACTCGCAGCACCCAGAGGAAATAGAGATGCCTACAATGTTACAATAAAATACTGCTGAATTTGGAGACCATCTGAAACAAGATTTAAAACAGCAAAAACTCACAGAGGATTGTTCATTGTTTGATTTTCTTCTTCTCAGAAAACAGAGAAAAACTCCCTGAAGAAATAGTGACACCTTCAAAATCTGATTATTATAATTTTTTTAACAGTCAAGATTTATTTTCATTTATATGCATATTTCCATACAGTGTCAAAGTCATTTTCTTGTGGTTGGTATAAACTGCTTTAAATATAATTTTAAGTACAGTAATGGACAGACTGTATAATCATCTTTCTGTTCTGTTCTGCCTCATGATCATTAATTAATCATGTTAAAAAAAGAATTTGTTAAAATGATTAACGCATTTAACGCATTTGGCCCACCCCCAGACTTACGTATAGGTGCAGTTCTTCTGTACAGGGGTGCATTTCCCAAAAGTATCTGTTATTCAGCTATGGTCGTAAGTTCCATTGAACTCTATTGGTAATGATGGAACTTACGACCATAGTTCACTTTGGGATACGCACCCTAGAATAGCGCAAATGTGATGCTGATTTTATACAACATTCAATAAATAAGAAGTTAATATCATGTTATTTTAGACAATATTGTCTGTTTTGCTCAATTTTGCCAACGAAAATATAAAGACGAAGCAGAACTGTTCGTCTCAGAGCAAGAGTGGTTCAAACCCATATGGATCCTTCTGCTCTCTAAACGCTCTTGCAGTACTTTGATGTCACACACCGATCGATCTGTGCAGCGCCACTTCAAGTCCAACAAGCCTAATGATTTAATGGACCATTCATAAAAGGGGTTTTCACACCGAATAATTCTAGGAACTCAGTTATAGGAACTAGCCACTAAGATAGTTCCCAGGGAACTAATTTCTCCCTCGGGCATGTTCCTGGTTGCATTCACTCCGGGAATAGGAACTCTGAATCGTCCGATGGCAGTGTCTTTAAGCGCGGCATTTACAAACGCTAAACACCGGTGGATAGAGGATGCCGTGATCGTTGAGTGTCGTGGGTCTCGTGATAATGGAGATGGAATTTAAACACAGAATTTACACGACTGAAAGAGCAAAAAGTGGGGCTAAGAGACCTCCCCAATAGAGTGTAATAATTTATTTGATAAATAACAAATTTAATTCCCCACATTAACAATGATTGGAGAGATCGCTGTGATTCTGACTTGCACATTGAAGAACTTGATTTAGAAGTTCAAAATCTTAAGGTAAACAAATCTATTTATTTTCTTCTCAAATGTGACTTATTTAAACTCTCAGTGAAACTATCAACATTTCACTAAGAAGTCGTATTATGTTGGAAATTGGCACACACATACAATGTTACACCCCACAATACTTCTATCTGGAATAACACATATATTTTACATAGAAACAAATCTTTATTTTCCGAGGACTGGTTAAATAGAAATATTTGGTCAATGATGATCTAATGGATGAGAGTGGTAATGTTTTAGATTACAATTCCTTCACTTTAAAACACAGATTTGCCTGTCATCCAAAACAGTTCTTTACTGTTAATGCAATACCTGTCAGACACAGACGAGGACACAGAGGTAAGTGCACAGTGAAACAGTTTATTAAACAGAGGTATCGGACACAAGCTGAACACAGGAGGATATCTTGACACGTAGAACACTTTATGGATGATAACTGTTTACTTTCCTTTGTAGATGGGGAGGACGAGGAAGACGATGAAGACGAGGCAGGAGATGAGGACGATGCGGTAGACTGGAACAAGTCAAGTCAAGTCAAATTTATTTATATAGCGCTTTTTACAATTGTTTCAAAGCAGCTTTACATGTTAGAAGCACAGAAGAAAGAGAAGTGGTTATAAATAAGCTGTACAAGCAAGCGTGGTAATATGTAAACATATACAAGATGGTGCTACATTAAGCCAAGCCTGACTCCCAGGGGTGGAAAAAACCCCCTAGGAGAAAAACCCAGCGTGCTAACACTGGGAAAAAAGTCCTAGGAGGGAAAAAACCCCTTGGAAGATATATATAATATATGTAAATGGATATGGAGATCAAAATCTGAATTATAAATTTTTATTATAGAGATTAAAAATAGATTATATATAAATATATGTAAGCGGATACAGAGATTTAAAAATCTGAATTATAGATGCAGCCAGAACTGGATCTGTAGGCCCATTGTCTCCTGGGCTACGTTGTAGTCAGGTCCAGACACAGGTTCTCCATCTGATCTGGATACGGCCTGGATCCAGCACCCGGCAAACCTCAGGATAAGCAGAGAGACTGATATTAGCGTAGATGCCATTCTTATTCTGATGTACAGGTATATCTAGTGTTATAGGAAATGTTCTCGGTTCTGGCCGACCTAATTATTGCAGCGTAACAATCCTTTAACGGATTTGAAAAATGTTAATGTATTGATAATGTGTTATGTGTATGCAAGAGCAAAGAGATGTGTTTTTAGTCTAGATTTAAACTGACAGAGTGTGTCTGCTTCCCGAACAATGCTAGGAAGATTGTTCCAGAGTTTAGGTGCTAAATAGGAAAAGGATCTGCCGCCTTCAGTTGATTTTGATATTCTGGGTATTATCAACTGGCCTGAATTCTGAGATCGCAATAGACGTGAAGGACTATAATGCACCAAGAGCTCGCTTAGATATTGGGGAGCTAAACCATTTAGAGCTTTATAAGTAAGTAGCAAGATTTTAAAATCTATACGATGTTTAATAGGGAGCCAATGTAATGTTGACAGAACTGGGCTAATATGGTCATGCTTTCTGGTTCTAGTAAGAACTCTAGCTGCTGCATTTTGGACCAACTGTAGTCTGTTTAAAAGCCGAGCAGAACAACCACCCAGTAGAGCGTTACAGTAATCTAGTCTTGAGGTCATGAATGCATGAACCAACTGTTCCGCATTTGTCATTGAGAGCATATGTCGTAATTTAGATATATTTTTTAGATGGAAGAAGGCGGTTTTACAGATACTAGAAACATGACTTTCAAATGAAAGATTGGTATCAAAGAGCACACCCAGGTTCCTAACTGAGGACGAAGATTTAATGGAGCACCCGTCAAGTGTTAGAGAGTATTCAAGGTTTTTTCGTGAGGAAGTTTTTGGTCCAAAGATTAGGATATCAGTTTTTTCTGAATTTAATAATAAGAAATTTCTTGTCATCCAGTTTTTAATGTCAGATATGCATTCTGTTAGTTTTGTGAATTTGTAGGTTTCGTCAGGGCGCGAGGAAATATAGAGCTGAGTATCGTCAGCGTAGCAATGAAAACTAACACCATGCTTCCTAATTATCTCTCCTAAGGGCAGCATGTACAGAGTGAAAAGCAACGGTCCTAGTACTGAGCCTTGTGGTACTCCATATTGAACTTGTGATCGATATGACATCTCTTCATTAACTACTACAGACTGATAACGGTCATTTGAAAAAGTGACATTTGATCGCTTCAAAGGACTGAAATCGTCTTTGCTTGTATCCTCATGATAGTTCCGCGATGTCACACGCTGTACGTCTCACACACGCGCCCTCTTTATGCGTGAGCACGGAGCCGCCACGAGAGATGGCGATGAGGAAGAAGATCGACGAAGCGCGATCCGTCATGCAACCACGGCGATCTGCGAAGCGCTGATCTGATGACCCGAAATATTCACGGCACCAAGTGTAACTGGTCTGTTCTCTGCGTTGTGTTGTGCGTTGGAAGGAAGAACAGGACAGCATTCGCAGTTTCGCTGATCTTTTATTCCTGATAAACAAATAAAAACAGCCTCTTAATACAATGAGAGTCACCCTCGATTCCTCTCCAGTGCATCACCAATGCAATGAGGTAAAATAAATCACATTTAACAAGAAAATAAATGTAACCGAAAACATAACTGATAAACAAATAAAAATAGCCTCTTAATACAATGAGAGTCACCATCGATTCCTAAAATTAATGTGATGTACACCTGTCACCATGTGCTTCATTTCCACATACAAGACAAATTTAACTCAAAAAGAATAAAATGACAAAAATAACCACACAGATGTGTAAAATAAGAATATATACATAAATTGGAGCAAAAATATAAGTATAAAAGCAACAATTAAAATAAGGATTAAAAAAAGATTAACAAGAGCCCAAAATAACCTCACCTCTCCAGTGCATCACCAATGCAAAGAGGAAGAGGAGGGGCCAGAACAGGAAATGACATGCCATGATGTCATCACAATTAAAGGTGAAAGCGCTCACATTTCAATTAGGCAGTTATATATATCAGGTATATGTATACAAACAATTTTTGGGTGAATTCTAATAAACAATATATACAATTAACAGTAAACTTTCTGTACCCATTACACTTGCTACAGTTTGAGTTATGAGTCTTTACTTTTGTGTATGTCGATTAGGAAAAAAACAAAAAAACAAAAAAAACAAAACAAAAAAAAAAATGCTAGGTACTTATACTATACTGATTGGGTTAAACAGAATTGCATTACTAAAAAGAGACTAAAATACAATTTTTATTGACTAAAATTAGACTAAAATGTCATCAGTTTTCATTACCTAAAACTAGACGAAAATAGTCATGGATAATTCTGACTAAAATAAGACCAAAATTCTCAGACTGTCACAGACACGTCAGGTTCCAACATCCACCAATCACAGCGCACTCCATCCCCAGAGTACTGATCACCGCCACCTGCACCTCATCATTGCACCAATCAACAGCACTACAAAGAGCACACACACACAGCACTCCATGTCCGGTCTCGTTTGCAGATACTCACGTTAATGCTTACCTCAACGACTCCCCACTCCATACTTACCTGTCTCCAGCGTGCCTCCTTCCCTCTGTGTGCCTCGTCTCCTGTGTGTGAGTGCTCTACCTGTCTGAGAAGGCCATGGAGGATTACATCAAGGAGGCCTTCGCTCAAGGATACATCCGACCGTCTACTTCCCCTGCTGCTTCCAGCTTCTTCTTCGTGGCGAAAAAGGACGGAGGCTTGCGGCCCTGTATCGACTATCGCTCACTCAACAAGATTACAGTAAAATTCAGATATCCCCTTCCTCTCGTCCCAGCGGCCCTGGAACATCTCCGTGGTGCCACTGTTTTCACGAAGTTGGACCTCCGCAGCGCGTACAACCTCATCCGGAAACGTGAGGGGGACGAGTGGAAGACCGCCTTCATTACTCCTACTGGCCACTATGAGTACCTCGTGATGCCGAGAAGGTTTCTCTCTGTGAGGTTTGGTTAGTGGTGGCTGAAATGCATCTTTACGCACAACTGCCAGCCTGCATGGAGAGGTTCTCGAGACTCCAGAGACACAGGCAGCTTCAAATACCTGTTTGCTGCTCAACACTGGCTTTTTAATAGCTGCCCTTTTAATACAATTATTTTTTTGACAGGAACTCTCATTAATAAGACTTTATCTGACCGAGTTCTTGCTGTGCTCTAAATCACTCACAAATCTTATGATAATTTGATAATCTCCATTCAGTTTCACACAATATTAGTTGTTTTCATGCCTTTTGCACAACATTGCACCATTTCATGCTTTTCATCTTCAGAAAGATCTTTCTTCTTTGTGTTCTAGTGTTTTCAGAACTGTTTGCATGATCTTTAGTCTAGTTTTCTAGTTTAGATTTGCTTTCTGAGGTATTTTCAGAGGTGTGATCTCACTGTTGAGGTCTGGAAACATGTTACTGCTGAGTGTGAGAACTCTGTTAGTTTGACCACACAGATTATTAAAGGAACACGCTTAAAGAGAGAAGAGGAAATGACATCTTCTGAGATATTCTCTGAACCCAGTTTAGACTGATGGGTGTGAATTTTCACACTTTTGTGGAGCATTTACACGACACCATTTGCAGCTAAAAATGTAAAAACTTTTTATGTGTTTTGATCATTCATTTACATGAAAATTTGAATAAAAGGCTTAAAGGTCCAAGTTTTTGAAAAGGATACCTTCATTTTCTTCCCTGTAAACAACAAAACCAAACATGAATTTGTGTAAACGGTGACATCATGAACATTCATATGATGTATTCAAAGTCTTTGCAATAGAGTCAGAGTTTCAGTGTTCACTTACAATGGAAACTTGATGTCTGATGTCATTATGGACGTCACATTGATGTTTGTCTGTTGATGCAGCAGCGTCTTACTGAAGCAGCAATAACAGCAGCATCAGTGTAGCAGATCAATTCCCAAGACCAAATACATTAACATGATGAGTTTGCTTCAACACTACATGCTCTTAATGAATTCATCACATTGAAATTAAAGTAATGATGAGTACCTCTGTTCTTTTAAAGTTTGAACATTTCTCAGATGAACCTATTGGAGATATGAATGTAAATGGCTGTCAGTGATTTTATTCTGGTGAACATTGAGTGACTTCTGTATCTGGATAACTGATTGTACCTCTGTTTCCTGAACAACATTCAAAATAAGTCTGTAATGGAAAAATGAGGAGGAGGAGTTTGCATATAATAATACATAGATGCCCTGATCAAAAAGATACACCCGGGTGAAAAACCAGTACACTTCTATTGTGTACTTAAAGTGCTCTATTTTCGTGCACTAATTTTGTACTTAATATACTACAAATCATGTGCTTCATTTTTTAAATACAGAGATTTTAAGCATGTTTTTGTATGTTATTTTTGAGGAGGATGAGCTAAAGGGTCAGGCCCTGTCACAGTAAAACATCCCAAAAAATAATGAAAAAGTTTTAAATCCAAAACATGTCTAAAAGGGTTACTGAAAATCCTTGCTTGCATGTTAACAGTTTTTATGCTAGCAGGCTGAGTAATGGCTGTTTAAAATGGCCGACCGGCCTGACAGT